>NW_026707364.1:0-28201 GCF_902713425.1 Acipenser ruthenus
TTAGTATTAATTCACCTTTGTTCGAGAGCCATCACCGGAAGCAACTATTAGTTTATATCTACTATTCTGGAGTCGAGGAGCATCCTTTGGCTTTAAATGTGTCTCCTGTAGAAGAGCTATTGTAACGGTTGGCTATCTGGGGTGCCAGGCAAATGCATAATCTACCATATTTAATTGTCACCAAACCGCTACTAGGACATAGTAATTCACTTTTCCATATGTGACACCACTACACCCTATATATACCCAGGGAAACACTAGTAATTGAAATAAATAATTAACAAACAGGACAGAAAAAAGGTAAACAGCTAGGAGAAGCATTGAGGAACCATGCAATCCTCAAGCATTTATTACACTCTACAAATATCAAGCAGGCCTCTTGGTTACTGACTGTAAAGCTAACAAAGAAATATACTAGTTAATTACATCAATTAACCAATCACACTATTAATTGGTTATACGAACACCAACAACAAATATATTGCACAGCATGGCTAAATATTGCACAGCATTGTTAGATATTGCACAGCATTGTTAGATATTGCACAGCATTGTAGATATTGCACAGCATGTAACTAATAAATATATTACATAGCATTTTAATTAGTTAGCAATAATAGATTAGTTAATCATCAATTAAAATCATAAGTAGCATTTAAATTTCAAAATTAAGTGATCCATTAATCATGATTTAAACCATCCATTATGCTATATTGTTTAATTTGTCCTTAACTGACACTATTCTTAACTTGCAATAATCGATAAAACTAGAGTCAATGGCCCATTTATGCATGCAAATACAGAAATAATAAAACTATATAGCATAACTAGTAAGGTTGCAATGCAATACAGGAAAACAATTTACAATTAAATAGTATATCATCCAACAAACAATATATTAACTAAATGGAGCACAAGAGTTCCAGCACGTTTCCAAAGAAGCAGGAGAAATAAAAGAAAACAGAAATAAAGTGCATCGGTGTTTAGAACAAATCCCAGTAAATGTCCATTAGTTTAAGAGCAATAAAACTAGTAGTACGCTCTCCCCTTCCACCGCAATAAAGAATCAGCACGAAACAGCAAGACAGTTCGATAAAAATGCAAATGTCCATATCAGGAAAAACTATAAACAAAAGTTATTTTCTCAAACCCGATGTAGATTCGGCAGCAACACGTCTCCCCAGGCTTCCACCCGCTCTCACCGCAATTCTGCAACACAGCTCACTCGAATAGTTCGTTATTTTTCTTACTATTTTCTATAAAACATCCAACAGCTTATACTTGCAAAAAACAAACAAGACACAGCTACTTGTTGTCCTCAGTAGCGGTGCCGCCATATTTTCAAAACTTTCATCTTTCTCTGTCTCTCTCTTGCTCAGCTCAACCATATCTCCCGCACACTACAACACACTTTTTTTTTCCCGTCCTGCAACAGTGCTAGCTTTATACCCCTGCCACGACAATCCCAATGTTACGTAATCATTTTGTTTACGTAAAACAAGTAATATATAGACAAGCACCGACACATTTACCTATCAGTCACACTATGTCAACCATTTTTCCTTCGTAAGAGATCCAGGACCCGGGTGTGTTTGAATGGCGAGTTTAACCCTCTAACATTGAGGGATAAAACTGTAATATTAGCCATTATCAAAGTATTCCAAGCACCATGAGAGGATCTGAAACATTCGAGACTGGGCACAGCATGTGTTTAAGTTTTCTAAGTATGAAAGATCACAAGAACATTTATGGTAAAGAAACAGATAAAGTGGAAACCCATGTAAACCCCCCATCCCCATACCCATTTTCCCCCCTGTAGCAAACATCTGTGACGAACACGATGCGATGTCAAGCATCAAACATCAAACACCTGGTACCCCCTTCAAACTGATATTGCAAACTGCATTAACCATCCTTATGAATTGAGATTAGTACATTAGAAGGGGCAACAAAACTAGAAGCTAATTATTACTGCTGATAGAAATTAAATCTGTCTCCTCAACATTGCAACAGTTTCTGTTGTATCGGAGTACAATTTACAATAGTAGTGGATTCAAGAGAGAAAAATAAATGTGCGTCTTACACAAGATCAGACAGAGAGCTGTACAATTAGTGATACAATAATAATAGTAATAAAAGGGGTTTTGAACCATCCCTTTTGATTCCAGTATAAAGCAATAAAACATCTGTAAATAGGAAAACAATTGTGCTATTTTTAAGAAGGGTATAGAACTATAGAGTGGTACTCATGTCTCCTTACTATTTCCGAGCAGCACGTGTATAAACGATAATAATAATACTGGAGGGAGAGAAAAAAAAAACACAGGAGAAAACCTCTAAAGCCGTCTCCCTTGTGTTCAGAACAAAAATAGAGGTGCTGAAAACAGGTATTGCAGATATTTACAATAAAATAAAAATAAATAAATAAATAAATAAATAAATAGATAAATAATAACACAGGAGAAAACCTCTAAAGCCGTCTCCCTTGTGTTCAGAACAAAAATAGAGGTGCTGAAAACAGGTATTATAGATATTTACAATAAAAAAAGCGTAAACCCGAAATACAGTGCTATACAGTACCGCTCCACTTTGCAGTTCAGAATAGAACAATTCTAATCCTGTTCATCCCTCCTTATGAGCCGTGCATAGGGACCTCCTCGGTAATATCCGGTTGAAATTGCAAAGACTTTCGAGCAATTACAGCCATCGAAGCCGAGGGATCCCAAGCCAGCCAAAAAATCCTCCACTTCTCCTGGTGAATCAAAGGATATCTTATCGCCTCTGTGGGTGACCTTCAAGACTGCCGGGTAGATTAAAAAGGATCCACGCCCTTCTGCCCGAAGTTTGGCTCTAACTCCCGTAAAGGCTTTCCTGCTCTGGGCTGTTGCCGGGCTGTAGTCAGCGTAGAAGCCCAAACGACGGCCTCCTGCAAGGGACGGCTGCGCTTTGCGAGCACCCTGTAGAATAGCCTGGCGATCAGCATAACGAAGAACTCTAAACAACAGCGTACATGGCTTGTCTGAGTTGCTTGAGTGGTTTGAGTAAACCCGGTGAGCTCTGTCGATCTCAATAAGCCAGGAGCAGCCGAAGCGAGGTCCGGGATCCAGCAAGGCAGCATCTTCTGCAGATAACAAACGGGGTCGTCACCCTCAAGGCCCGATGGTAAATTTACCAACCTAATATTGTTTCGCCGTGATCTGTCTTCCAAATTGTTAATTTTCATTTGGAATTTGTCAATCTGGGAGAGACAATGGTTAGTGTCCTTTTTTATTTGACGAAGATTGCCTTGCAAAATCTCAACTTTAGCAGATACCCTCTCCATGTTTTAGCATGAGTGGTGATATCTTCTTTAAGTGATCGAAGCATGCTCCGTTTTCAGCCATGTAATCCTTTACCGGGCCCAGCGCAGCCCCAAGGCCTCGGACAACATGTCAGCTACCATGCAGCGCATCGAAAGGAGAGAAGGATAGAGGGAGGGGTACACTCATGAGAGGAGAGGTGCAGACAGGCTCCCGATTGTGACACACTTAATAATGTGTAGAAAGAATGTCTGTACCAAGTTTCATCACAATCAGATCAGCAGTTCTCTAGATGCATGTCAAAGTGTAACATATGGACCCCTGCAGTGTCTACATGTGATCTTCACTTCACAGTGAGTTCACAATCTGGGGCATTATAACTAAACCCACTTTCTCCTCTCCTTTCAATATATATATATATATTAAAACACCGGACTGAATACATGTTCTAATATAACTATCAGTCAACACACCGGATTGACAGTGTTTTCACATTAGCTCTAAACAAGTTCCTGTGATGTTTTGTTTCTGCGTGCCGCTGTAAGTATCTCCGCCCTTTAAAAATGAAACGCCCGTCTCAGTGACATCACATGATAAACTACCAATCAGGCAGTGAAGTTCAACCCCTCCCCTATCCAACGACATGCGTTAACAAGCTGTACTGCAAAGTATGGTGTCCCAGCAAGTGAAAGAAACGAAGTGTGTTTTAATCGTGTTTACCCGATCACGGGCCCAGAATGACACTCAGTATGATCGTGTTACACACATCACGTCCTTAAGGGTTAATGGCAGTGTCAGAGACAACAACTTGAGTTTCTGAATGTTTAACTAGGAGTCTGGATTGCTGGTTATTACAATTAACAAATCATCTCACAGTCTCTGTTTATTTCAATATCCTACCACCACATTCCAGCCCTGGGGATTCAAAAGCAAGAAACAAAACACTTCTTCACTGTATTAGTGCTGTTGAACACGTTAGCTTGACAGCACAACAGTATCTATAGAAGGATATAACTGAGGGAACAACATGTTATTTTAAGTAAAATGCTGAAGTAAATGTATTTTTTAAACTCATGTTTAAGAACATAAGAACATAAGAAAGTTTACAACGAGAGGAGGCTATTCAGCCCATCTTGCTCGTTTGGTTGTTAGTAGCTTATTGATCCCAGAATCTCATCAAGCAGCTTCTTGAAGGATCCCAGGGTGTCAGCTTCAACAACATTACTGGGGAGTTGGTTCCAGACCCTCACAATTCTCTGTGTAAAAAAGTGCCTCCTATTTTCTGTTCTGAATGCCCCTTTATCTAATCTCCATTTATGACCCCTGGGTCCTTTTTTTTTTTCAAGTCAAGAAGTCCCCCGGGTTGACATTGTCTATACCTTTTAGGATTTTGAATGTTTGAATCAGATCGCCGCGTAGTCTTCTTTGTTCAAGACTGAATAGATTCAATTCTTTTAGCCTGTCTGCATACGACATGCCTTTTAAACCCGGGATAATTCTGGTTGCTCTTCTTTGCACTCTTTCCAGAGCAGCAATATCCTTTTTGTAACGAGGTGACCAGAACTGAACACAATATTCTAGGTGAGGTCTTACTAATGCATTGTAGAGTTTTAACATTGCTTCCCTTGATTTAAATTCAACACTTCTCACAATATATCCAAGCATCTTGTTAGCCTTTTTTATAGCTTCCCCACATTGTCTAGATGAAGACATTTCTGAGTCAACATAAACTCCTAGGTCTGTTTCATAGTTCCCTCCTTCAATTTCACTATCTCCCATATGATATTTATAATGCACATTTTTATTGCCCGCATGCAATACTTTACACTTTTCTCTATTAAATTTCATTTGACATGTGTCTGACCAATTTTTGAATGCGGTCTAGATCATTTTGAATGACCTTTGCTGCTTCAACAGTGTAACGGCTCTCAAGCATCGACTCCTCCTCTCATCCGCGCTCAGTCTGTGAAGTGAAGCGTCAGTGAGCTTTCACAATGCCACTCCCCGGAACTACATCCCTCTTCTCTGAGTGGACAGCTAAACCGAGATCCCTGCTATCATTGGCTGCTTCAAGTGTCCATTAAAAGAAATGACTGATGTTATGAACTGGAGTGATTCCACCTATCGCTCTTCATTTTGTTTTATTAAATCTTGAAGCAGCCAATGATAGCGCTAGCAGGGCGGGACTTTAGTGAATTGGATCCCTCCGGCCTAAAGTGAAATATGGGGACTGGTATTTAGTTATGATCAGTGATAATAAGCTCAGTTACCCAGAGATCATTGAATGATCTCAGAGACCATAAGACTCAATAGAAAACCAACAGAAAGGCAGGTATGAGTCACAGCCAGATAATACGCACCCTCGCTGCCTGGATGAAACATGCTTTCCTGTTAGAAATGCACTGATGGTATGGAAGTCCGTATTTGTTTTTATTGGTGCGCGTGCGTAGCTGCGTTCCAGTTATGTGAACCCCTGCTTATCAGCACCCATGACATTTATATGAACCATTTCAGAATGTTCAATTTAAAACTAAATAGCTGCACAACTAAACTCTCATCATTGTTATTTTTCAGACTCTTCATAGTGTGTAGAATGATTTGCGATCCTAATGAATATCACTACACTGTATCAGCATCATGCACATCCCTAAAACAGAACATGTGTGAAGAGTCAGGCAGGTACACATGGAGGTGTGACACAATCCTCACACTGTGTGAAGAGTCAGGCAGGTACACATGGAGGTGTGACACAATCCTCAAACTGTGTGAAGAGTCAGGCAGGTACACATGGAGGTGTGACACAATCCTCACACTGTGTGAAGAGTCAGGCAGGTACACATGGAGGTGTGACACAATCCTCACACTGTGTGAAGAGTCAGGCAGGTACACATGGAGGTGTGACACAATCCTCACGCTGTGTGAAGAGTCAGGCAGGTACACATGGAGGTGTGACACAATCCTCACACTGTGTGAAGAGTCAGGCAGGTACACATGGAGGTGTGACACAATCCTCACACTGTGTGAAGAGTCAGGCAGGTACACATGGAGGTGTGACACAATCCTCAGACTGTGTGAAGAGTCAGGCAGGTACACATGGAGGTGTGACACAATCCTCGCACTGTGTGAAGAGTCAGGCAGGTACACATGGAGGTGTGACACAATCCTCACACTGTGTTTTGCCATCGCCTTCATTTCTCAGTTAATTTATGCAAATAAAAATATCAAACTATCAATTGATATAATGTTGTGAAGATATCTCAGCAATGCGTTTAGCACAGGAGACAGCAATAGTAAGAGTGTGTTTGTTATAAACACTAAAGCGTGTTCTGTAATAATTTAAACTTATACACTGCTGTTATTGTAACAACTGCAGACTTTTTATTATGACATGAACTGTTCAATACTATAAAATAATAAAACCTGCATGACCCATGTTGTTATTATTATGAAAAGCAATGGCTAGCTGTGCGTTTGTTGAAAACACTAAAGGGTGTTCTGTAACACTTCAAACCAGATAGGAGTTATAGAAATGAATAATAAATCAACAAGCACATCAGCCTCTAGCAAACAAGTAGTAAAGTGAACCAGTACCTGATGCAGCAAGAATCCATTTCCAGACTAGAAGAAAGAAAGAGCTGTCATTCATCTTCCCCGGGGACTCCAGCACAAGGTCTTTGTATTCCAACGACCAGAAGAATGGATAGAGTTTCTCATTGGGATTGAACTCCATGTCAGTGAAAGTGTAGATGTGAGATCTGGTCTCCACATCGTAAAAGGAGAGCCGTCCTTCCTCATAATCCAGATACACCCCCAGCTTCTGGGGCTTCAGGCTCAGGGGGAGGGGGGTCTGGGGGTCAGTGAGAGCAATGAACTCATCTTTATCTTCATCTCCATCCCACCCCACAGTCCAGTAACCCTGTTGGGGGGTCATGCTGAACTCCTCCTTCCTTGGGGCAGACTCTCTGCTGACTCCTAATCTCCAGAATGTATTCTCTCCCACCCCCAGCTCCCAGTAGTGTCTCCCTGAGGTGAAGCCCTCCTTGCCCAGCACACAGTGCCTGTAATCAAATCTCTGAGAACTGTTATAATCCTGCCTTTTCCCTCTCACTTGTTTCCCATCCACAGGCAGGGTGAGCCGGGGGGTGTGCTGTATCGAGGTCCAGAGTCAAACTGTCAACTGTGAAGAAGAGAGGAGAAAATAATAATAATAATAATAATAATAATAATAATAATAATAATAATAATAATAATAATAATAATCCATCCATTATCTATAACCGCTTAATCCTATAGAGGGTTGCGGTGAGCCAGAGCCTAACCCGACAGACACAGGGGTGCAAGGTGAGACTCTACACCCTGGATGGGACGCCAGTCCATCGCAGAGCAACTAAGGGGCAATTTAGAGAGGCCAGTCCACCTAGCCAGCATGTCTTTGGACTATGGGAGGAAACTAGAGAACCCAGAGAAAACCCACTTGAACACAGGGAGAACATGCAAACCACACAGACAGACCCCTGAGGCCGGACTCGAACCCAGGACCCTGGAGCTGTGAGGCAGTAACGCTAACCACCGTGCCAATAATAATAATAATAATAATAATAATAATAATAATAATAATAATAATAATAATAATAATAAAATGAGTGTTTATAGTGTGTTCTCTCTATCAATTATATAACCAGAGGTAAAAAAGCAAAGTGGCAGCAAAGGGGTAATTGTTACTGGACTCCAGTAAAGAAACTCAAAGAATACAGCTGTTTACCAAAAATGAAGACAGTTTAATCAAAGTGTTGTGTCTCTACAGTAGAAATCTCATGACTTAGTGTGGCATTCATACGAGGTCAATGCCATGGTCACCAGCACCTTTACCATGCAGGGTTGATATGAATCTGCTAACATGAAGTCACTTTTTATTAGATGTAAACACAGTGAGTGAGACGGGGCTCCTCGCTGTTCTTTTACCCTCCACTGTTAAAGGAATCCATTGAAGAGACACAAACCTGCTGAGCTGAGGATCCACTTCCATTCTAGAACACAGAAATAAAGAGAGCATTATTTTACAATCACTCCTCCTGTACTTTCTACAGTTCAGAAGATGTGTAGCACACACTAACTGGCAGGGCTGTGCTGGGGTGAGTCAGGCTGTGGATTTACACACACTCTACATACCTGATTTAAGGACCTCTCGCTTCACAGACTCTGTGAAAAGAAGAGAGCTGGATTACATTCTGCACACTGAGGTGTAAAATCTATTGCGCACTATTGTGAAGAGCTGCATGTAAATACAGTAGGGTTGCCAGGGGTGACAGAAAACAGAGAATTGAACTCCTCTGTCAGCTTGGCTTGTTCTGACAGTTCCCCTCCTCCCCGATAGCCAGAACACATCTCTCCAGAGAAATTAACTCCTCTGTCAGCTTGGCTTGTTCTGACAGCCCCCCACCTCCCCGATAGCCAGCACACATCTCTCCAGAGAAATGAACTTCTCCGTCAGTTTGGCTTGTTCTGACAGTCCCCACCTCCCTGATAACCAGCACACATCTCTCCAGAGAAATGAACTCCTCTGTCAGCTTGGCTTGTTCTGACAGTCCCCACCTCCCCGATAGCCAGCACACATCTCTCCAGAGAAATGAACTTCTCCGTCAGTTTGGCTTGTTCTGACAGTCCCCACCTCCCTGATAACCAGCACACATCTCTCCAGAGAAATGAACTCCTCTTTCAGATCCCTATGGAGTTCAGTGATATCCTCCTCCAGCTCTCGCAACGCCTCGCTAGTGCTCTTTGTAGCATTCATAGTGTACTGTTGACAAAACAGTCGGGTCTGAACTTTACTCACGTCCACCATTGCCTTATTGATAAAAAAAACCTTTCTGCCTCTTTCATTGTTCCTAAAAGAATTTAAAAGTTTAGTTTAAAATGCCAATAGGAAGAATAAACACATTCAGTAGGGATAATCACATTCAAACTGACCAAACTATGATCAGATAGACCTGTGGGATGAATAGTACATTTAGAAAAATCATTTAAAAGATGCTTCAACACATAAAATGTATCTAGTCGAGTTAAACCTATATTGTCATGGCTCCCCTTAGCCCAGGTATAGTGCTTAACATCAGGATTCATTACTCTCCACACATCCTCCATGTCATGCGCTGTTAAAACACTAACCAGCTCCTGAACTGACCTGGGGTGAGGCTCTGGGCTATTTCTGTATAGCTTGTCGTCAACTGTACAATTAAAATCACCAGCTAATAAAACCACTTCTTCAGTCTGACTCTGGGCGATAACTCCATTGAGAGTCTGAAAAAACAGCACCCTCTCTCCCATCGTTTGGTACATAAACATTAACAAATACTACAATTCTACCATCTACAAATAACCCCCCCTTCCCAATCCTGAATCCTCTCAGATTTATTATTCTCATCTGTATGGATCTCTTGGAGCATGGCAACATTAACTTTCTTTTGGTTTAAATATTCAAACAGAGCTGCTCTCTTTGCACAATCTCTACCTCCACTTATATTTAAAGTTCCTATATTAAGAGTCTGCATTGTAGGGTTGAAAAGAGATGCACTGGAAAGTACAAACAATAGTAAAAACGTACAAAAGAAAAGATGCTTGTGTAGACTTATACATCATTCCTGTTTAGAGAGGCACAAACTTTGCTTATTACATTTTTTAATGGATCTTTCTCTTTGCTCCATGCCCAGTACAGCTGCATTGCATCTAATTTGCTGTGCAGAATTTAAGAACAATTTTAAATCAGGGCAGTGCTCAAAAACTTGAATCCCTCTTTTCCCTTCAACAGAGCTTTAAAATGCCCAAATGCTTTCAGCACTATACCCCCCTCTCGCTTGCTGACTGGCCGACAGATCAGAGCTAAATGAGGAGTCAGTATCACTGCCCCCGTCTTTGCTAAAATCGCCACCACTGACCTCTGTGCTGTGTGTCTGAGCGCAGTCCATTCTCACAGACAGCTCACTCTCTGATTCATCAGCCCGAATGACCCAAGCCTCAGAAACAAGGCTGCGTTTCGCTGTAATACTGTGTCTGTTTTTAGCCTTTCTTTTCCCTTTGGAGAGTTTAAACTCACCCGCTTCCTTCTCTTTCTCCAACACTAAAACCACAGCCTCATTCTGTTCTGTGATTCCCTCAATCTGTTCTCTCCCCTCACTACCCTGTCCATCACCTGACAACCCCACTTCAGGTATCTCTCCAGCCCCGGTCACAATCACAGCTTCTCCCATCCTCCTGTCTATTTCAGATGGTTCCTGCAACTCACTTTCACCTTCTACCACACCCAGAGTTGACGACTCGAGTCGGTGACTTGGACTCGAGTCGCAGTCGAGTTGCCACGTTTTTTCGAATAGCGACTTGACTTGGATTTGAATGACTGGACTTGACTTGGGACTTGATGTTTGGGACTTGTGACTTGCTTGCGACTTGAGCTTCATTACTTGATGACAATGTTCTGCATCATGCATGTACTTCATACGTAAATCATTATCGTGCTGCAAGACTTGAATCGTTGCCGAAACATCTGCCCTCCTGTTAGAAATACAACTCCCACAATGCATTTAGTAACCTCCCCTTACCCGTTCTTCTGTACACGCCTGTGCGGCTGCTACTGCTCTGCTATCATCACACCACCAAACGTACGTGCGTGTCATGTTTCAAATCCTTTCATGATGGCAACCAACATTCCCAAAGTTGGGTCCTTCGGATACAAACATTTTGAGAATTCGGCCACGAAGAGGAGCGCCGTGTGCCTCAGGTGTGGCATGAAAATATCTGATGGAGCAGGGACGACATCAAACTTCATTCGCCACCTGAAAACTCACCCGGAGAAGTACGTTTTTTCATATTTTATATTTGAATTTCAATTTATGGTGATTTACTTACTATAATGAACCCAAATTTTAATGTTAAAAATGTCCAAAATTATGCTGCAATGCCATTGTCTTTTACGTTGGGCTGCATTCCAACCATGAGCCTCTAACATACACGGAATAATATACTAGGCGGGGTTAGTTGATCGTCCGTTAAGACCCCCAAGCAGGCCGCTTATTTATGTGTACAAAAGAACATGACATTCACGGCACAAACTTTAGATCTATACAACTCTTTCTAGAAGTAGTCTACACCTGTCCTGGCATTACAAAAAATTGAGATAATTACTAAATTCAATTAAAATAATGAAATTGACCATAATGAAGACAATATTCGGGGGGGGGGGGGGGGGGGGATTACAGTAGTTATACATAAAAAATAAAATCACTTTAAAAAATAGGCGAAAATATTTTATTTTATTTATTGTTAATAAAAGTGTCAGTAACACCCCCTGTATCTGATCCAATCCGTTTCATTTTTTCCAGGTTCTTTCAGTGTTATTGTATTGTGCTTTGGCTATTCCAGTCTTGATTACAACATTTATAGAAATGCTCAAACTTGATATTTTGGGAAAAGCGTTTTTTTTAAACACATATATTTTAATCTGTACCATGCATAGTACACGTCTGATGCTAGTTATTCTTATAGCATTTTAAAGGTCATGTGGCATTTTACGGAAACGTATTAGCGCCACAAAAATAATGTATTGCATTATTGATAACGTTGCATTAATTTGCAATCATTTTTTTCTCTTTCGCAATTATTGCGTTATTTCCCAATAATTATTGCATAATTGTGAGATAATATTGCATTATTTCGCAATATGTACCTGTGGCAATGTGCCCTGCCCCTGTGTGCATATTATGTGTTGTATGTTGTGTGCGTGTGTTAATGTTGGTGTATAGTCATTGGTACACGGGATATAAACGGGTCTGTGTTTCACGTGTGATTTAAAAAGGTAGATTTGTATTTAGGCACAAGGAGGGCACAAATCACTTCACGTGCTGGTTAAATGTAATATGTGAGCACGGGGTTGCACAGAATTAATTCACGTGCTGGGATTCAAGTGAATAATTAATTAGTAATTGAATCCCAGCACAACAGTATATATAGACACATTTTCATTCACTCAGGGTTGGGTGTTCGAGAGTGGAGAACGGGTGTGGAGAAGGAGAAACAAGAAAGTGAAAGAAAGCGTAAATATAAGTGTTTGTTCTCACCGTGTTTGTTTGTCTCCGTGCACCGTTTGTTAAGTGTTAGTTCGTTTTGTCTGTCTATTTATTTTGGCTTAAAGTGCCGTGTCCTGTTTTGTTTCAAACCTTTTATTTTCTGTTCTGTTATTAAATGCTGAGCGCGATCACGCGCCCAGCTTCACCAAACCCCAAATCTCTGTCTGTTTATTTCCTGCTTCTGGTCTGACGCCACCCACTCCGGCCGTCTTTGTGACACGTGGTGTCATTGTGGGATAAACAGCGCCTCCAAGCGTCAGACCAGGAGAGGGGGTTTTGTGTTTAAAAAAAAAAAAAAAAAAAAAAAAAAGTGAAAATGGAAGGCTGGAGAGACGGCTGCCGGGACCTGGAGGACCTCCTCGGGGGCCTCGAGGACCAAGGCTGGTGCATGGCCTGTGGAGTCTACGGACACACAGTGGTGATCTGCCCCTTCCTAGGTGAGGAGGAGGAGGAACTGGCCCAGGAGAGGAAGGTGGGGAGGAGGAGTAAGAAGAGAAGGGGGAAAGGAAAGCTGCAGCAGCAACAGCAACCACAACACCAGCCGGAGGAACAGCAGCCCGGGTGTTACTGCTGCGCTGAGCCTGGGCATTCCAGCACCAACTGCCCCTGGTACCCCCTCGGACAGCTACCCCAACTATGCCCCATCTGCAGAGGTGAGCACTTTGTGGCCCACTGCCCTGTCCATCAGGAGAGGGAGGAGCAGGGGTCGCCTCAGTCTCTACCACCAGCAGGGGGGGTAGACTGCTGCTCCCACCGCCCCAACCACACCCGCAACAGCGGCCAGAGGAGCCAGAGAACCTGTTCCCCTGGTGCACCTGGTGCGGAGAGGTGGATCACCGCTGGAGGGTCTGCTCCGAGGTGCCACCGAGCTGGTGCGGGCGGTGTGAGGAAGGGGGACACGACTGGTCGGGATGCCCCTATGCCAGCTCGCCAGTACCCGAGTGGGAGGAGCCTGAGCGTCCACAGCCCGAGCGGGAGGAGCCTGAGCGTCCACAGCCCGAGCGGGAGGAGCCTGAGCGTCCACAGCCCGAGCGGGAGGAGCCTGAGCGTCCACAGACCAAGCGGGAGGAGCCTGAGCGTCCACAGCCCGAGCGGGAGGAGCCCGAGCGTCCACAGCCCGAGCGGGAGGAGCCCGAGCGTCCTACGCCTGAGCGGGAGGAGCCTGAGCGGGAGGAGCCCGAACATCCTACGCCTGAGCGGGGGGAGTCGGTGCGTCCACAGCCCAAGAGGGGGGAGTCGGTGCGTCCACAGCCCAAAAGGGAGGAGTCGGTGCGTCCACAGCCCAAAAGGGAGGAGTCGGTGCGTCCACAGTCCGAAGAGAGGGAAGTCGGGGCTTCCACAGCCCCAGGACCCAAGCTACCAGCAGAGGGAGAATGCCTGCTGGTTCCACCTCCACCAGCAGAGGGAGAATGCCTGCTGGTTTCCCCGTCAAAAGCGGAGCCGCACCAGTTCCCTGCAAGAGAGGCAGAGCAGCACCAGTCCCCTTGAAAAGGGGGAGACTACACGCTGCTCCCACCTCCATCGGCAGGAGACTACACGCTGCTCCCACCTACACCGGCAGGAGCAGAGCAGCCGGAGCTGCCTCTGCCTCCGCCACCTCCACCGCTTCCTCCACTAGGAGCAGAGGAGCAGGAGCTGCCTCTGCCTCAGCCACCACCACTTCCAGGAGCAGAGGAGCAGGAGCTGCCTCTGCCTCCGCCACTGCCAGAAGCAGAACAGCAGGAGCTGTCTCTGCTTTCCGTACCTCCACCACAGAGAGTACGGTGGCCGGAGCCCCAGAAAGGGGAGCTGTCGGCCACGAAGAAGGGGGAGGAGGTCTGGAGACCACCAACCCCAGCAGCAGTTTCGCTGCCGGAGATCGTGGGGGAGGTCCGGAGACCTGCTCCCACTGCAGCAGTTTCGCTGCCGGAGATCGTGGGGGAGGTCCGGAGACCTGCTCCCACTGCAGCAGTTTCGCTGCCGGAGATCGTGGGGGAGGTCCGGAGACCTGCTCCCACTGCGGCACTTGTGCTGCAGAAGAGACTGTGGCCGGAGCCCCGGAAGAGGGAGCTGCCGGCTACGAAGAAGAGGGGAGGTCAGGAGAACATTCCCCAAGCAGCTTTTCCGCTGCCAGGACTGCCCCCACTGAAGGAGTCAGTCTGGGAGCTGTCAGCACGTCTGCTGACAGCATGGCCAGTAGTAGCCTGGCTACTGGCAACATTGCTACCTGTGGGCCCCTGGAAGCCTCCCTTCCCAGCCCCAGACTTTGGCCTGGACTGCTGGATTTTTAAGGGGGGAGGTGGCCGTTGAGGCCATGTGTGCTTTGCACAGGGGGTGGTATATGTGGCAATGTGCCCTGCCCCTGTGTGCTTATTATGTGTTGTATGTTGTGTGCGTGTGTTAATGTTGGTGTATAGTCATTGGTACACGGGATATAAACGGGTCTGTGTTTCACGTGTATTAAAAAGGTAGATTTGTATTTAGGCACGAGGAGGGCACAAATCACTTCACGTGCTGGTTAAATGTAATATGTGAGCACGGGGTTGCACAGAATTAATTCACGTGCTGGGATTCAAGTGAATAATTAATTAGTAATTGAATCCCAGCACAACAGTATATATAGACACATTTTCATTCACTCAGGGTTGGGTGTTCGAGAGTGGAGAACGGGTGTGGAGAAGGAGAAACAAGAAAGTGAAAGAAAGCGTAAATATAAGTGTTTGTTCTCACCGTGTTTGTTTGTCCCCGTGCAACGTTTGTTAAGTGTTAGTTTGTTTTGTCTGTCTATTTATTTTGGCTTAAAGTGCCGTGTCCTGTTTTGTTTCAAACCTTTTATTTTCTGTTCTGTTATTAAATGCTGAGCGCGATCACGCGCCCAGCTTCACCAAACCCCAAATCTCTGTCTGTTTATTTCCTGCTTCTGGTCTGACGCCACCCACTCCGGCCATCTTTGTGACAGTACCCTATTGTTTTTGTTTTGTATCATTGCATATTTTACAATTGTAGGGTTTATAAGTGAAGGCATCGTGTACAGTACACTTTAACCACACAACAGACACAACACGCTGCTTTCCTCTCTCTTCATCCCCAGTCTGATGTAGTCTCTCACTCGATCTTCCAGGCACTACTAAACAAATACGCACAACTGTCCTAAGGTTTAAACACCAATCCCTATAAAGAGTGCATAATTATTATAGGATTTCTTTTCTTTCAAATATCAGAATGTTTTGTTTTGCACAACTGTACTGAATACAGCCCTCACTGACTGGCCCGACTTCTTAGGCTTTTATTTTTGTGAGAAACGCCGTACCCTAGAAATTTATTTCACTAATGAAATGAAATACCTGTTAAGCACATCTGTATTCAGTGCTGTTGTAAGTAACGCATATTTCTGGAATAAGCCGTTCTTCATCTATTTTTGTACAAGACAGGTATAGAGGTCCATAGACCATACTAATAGAGGCTAGATCTACACATGTTAAGAGTTGTTCAGGTTTGTGTCAAGATGGTCAAAACTCAGTCAGAGCACAGCACCAGGACAGTCTTCTCAGAATTACAACTCAAGAGAAACCCTTCTGCTCCTGCAAAGCCACAGATTCATAGAATTAGATTTTGTAAATGTAAAATTATTAGGTAACATTACAATAATAATGTAAAAAATAAACTTATCTTATTGTAAAAATTTTAAATTATATTTTATATCTCTTTACTTCTCTAATAGGTTTGCAGAATACAATCAATCAAAGACCACACTAAGAGAACCAGATGATGGACAAAGGACAATCTCTTCATTTCTGGCAAGTCCCATCCAGGTTTACAATACAGGACATCTGCGTCAGCATGCGATTACTGAAGCAATTATTACAGACTTGATCGTAGACTGTAATCTTCCCCTGTTCATTGTGGAAAACCCTAGTTTTCGCCACTTTCTATCCATTGCAGACAGTAAATTTTCAATGCCAAGCCGAGGTAATATAACAGGAAAAATATCACACATGGCAGCAGAAACGCAACAGACCATCAGATCCCTTCTTGAAAAAGCCGACAGCATCTCAGTGACTGTTGATATCTGGACAGACAGAAAGATGAGGGGGTTTCTTGGTATCACTGCACACATCATGGACATCAGCAGCCACTCTCTAAGCCTCAAGTCTGTCCTCCTGAGTTGTGATCATTTTACAGGATCACACACTGGTGAACGAATAAGTGAAAAGTTTGAGTCAATGTGTGATAATTACATCATCAAAAACAAGATAGATTACATCATCAGTGATAAAGCAGCAAATATGAGGAAGGCATTTACTGTGTGCTTTCCTAGCAGTACCGAGAGCAACAACAATATCTCTCCAAGTGAAGACCTGGATGACGCCGAAATATGGGAGGAACTTGACGACGATGAGGCAATGGACATGAACATGTCACTGCAGAGCAACTGTCACAAAAGACGCTTGCAGTGCTTTGCACATAACCTGCAGCTTGTTATTGGGGATGGACTGAAGGAAACAAGGGTCATAAATGCCACCATGTCAAAAGTATCAAAACTTTGCACACTGTTGCATACAAGCTGCGTGTTCAAAGAAGCATTCGAAAATAAATTCGGACCTAATCGAAGTATATCTACAGCAGTGGTGACCCGCTGAATTCCACCCTTCATCTTGTGAAGGCAGTCACAAGCTCAGAACATCAAGGCCTTTCTAACCTTGCTGAGGACCAAGGACATAAGGAGCTGGTGTTCACCCCACGGGAATGGAGCCAATTGAAAGAACTGGTTGACATTCTGGAACCATTCCTTGATGCAACAGACCTAACTCAGGGATAGAAAGTTGTCACAATCAGTGCTGTGGTGCCATGCATACTGTCATTGATCCACCACCTTCACAGTATGCATTTGCAGGTTCGCTACTGGAGTGGCCTGGTAAAGATATTCAAAGAGTCTCTAAAGAAGAGGTTTAAGGGGGTATTTGTCAACGTTCAGATGGAAGAGTGTTCAGACGATGTTGATGGTCTTCCCTTCTGAGACTTTCTCTACATTGTAGCAGCACTCCTAGATGCAGCTTTTTGCCTACTCTGGCTCGAACAGATGATATCAAGGTGGAAGTGAAGAAACGTGTGAAAGGTATTGCTATTGTTACCAGATTTAATGCCCTCCCTTTTATTAAAATAAAACCACTTAAAGTTTTTAAGCTGTCAGGGGTCTTAGAAACAAAGATTGATGAAATGTAAGTTCCACCTGTGACCAGTGTTAGGCATAATCAAAATCAACAGTTAGTCTGAAGTCGCAGTGGCAGACTGAGCAATGAGCAGTGGTCCTGATGGTTTTAGAATTGATTTTGCCCATTTTTGTAAAACAAATGTATAAAATAATAAAATAATTATAATTAGGAAAGACTGGGTAACAAAAATAGTGAGTACTGAAGAAATTCTGTTGAGAACAAATCTGGAATGTATCATTGCCAGCCCTAATTCTTAATCACTTTGTGTACTTTTGCTTTCTTTTCCTCCAAATTTGTTTTAGATCAGCTTATTGCTGAGTTTGAGGGGATGAAGCTGACACTGGAGAAGAGCAGCAACAGCAGTGAGGAGGATGAAGAGCCAGCACATAAGGCGCCACGACTGTTTGCAGGGTACAGGCAGTGAAAGGGAAACAAAAGTGATGGGAAAACATCTATCAGAGCAGAACTAGGAAAATATCTTCAGCTTTGTGCTGATGATGGTACAGATGAAACACATGCATGTTTACATTTCTGAAACAAGTGCCCCTGCCGAACGAGTATTCAGCCATGGAGGCATTATAATGCGCCCTCATAGATCAAGATTAAGTACAACAATGTTGTCTCTTGATTTTTTTGAAATGTTATAGTTTGCTTTGAATCATCGACCAAAGTGCCTACACTCCTACAGGCATTATACTCACTGCACTGATGTAAGTAGTTACATAAAATAACTGTTTGGCTGCACCATCTAAATTAATACATCATTCCGATGTATTTTTTATTTTATTTTATTATTATAATTATTATTTATTTTGCTATTTTAATTCAATGGTATTTGACCCAGAGCAGATGTTTTTGTTTTCAATACTGACTTCAGCGAAATAAGCAAAGCTAAAAAGAAAAATCAAGCCTTACCTTAAAGAGATCAATTTGGAAAGGGTCCTCTGCAAAGCTTTACAAAGAACTTGATTTAATAAAACAGCTAATTCAAATGAATGAAGCTCTTGTCTCTCAATCCTTTTAAAGCTTTGTACACAGCTAGCAAGTTCATTTTATATGAGATTTTACACTAGACAAGAATACTGCTTTGACTTGAGACTTGTTGTCAACTCTGACCACACCAGACTCAACCAAATCAGGTTGGAGCTCTTCAGTCTCTTGCTCCGCTCTTCTATCTACAGCGCTGTGAGTCCATCACCCTGGCTCCCCAGGGGCTTCTTCCCTCTCGCTTTCAGTTTCTCCTACAGTCGTCTTGCAGTTCTTCACAATATGCCCTTTTACGGCCACATTTAAAACATTTCATTGTTTCAGAAGAAACAATGTATTCGCTACCATCCACCCAGAACCTGAAAGCTATAATTAGCTCTCCATTCAGGTCGTTCAGAAGCTTATATAACTGTCTTCTGAAAGAAACTACATGCTTTAACTCAGGGGATTTACAACCCAGAGGAATCATTGTAATGCTTCACATTATTTTTCCATGACGGCTTAGCTCTCTCACTGTAAGTTAGTTTTTTTCAGAAAAGGAGAAATATTCGAAATTATTATTTTCCTAGCGGGAGCCACAAGAGGCAGAACAGACACTAACACTCCATCAATAACCAAACCTTGCTGAACAATTTCCAAAACTATTGTTTCATTACTCAGGAACACGACAATAAACTTGTTCATACGTGAAGCCGACTTGATATTCTCACACCGGATTACTTTTCCAAGTTCGACCACACATTTCTCAACAGGGACAGACACATTCACTACAATTTTTATACCATTTCTCAGTGTAATATTTTCAGAATTGGGACTTGATCCGCTAGGGACCATCACGGCTGTTATTTTATAAAAGACCCAAATATTAATCAGCTTCTTTTTACCCCTCACTCACTCTGAGCTCTACACTCTGCACATGCAGAGGAGAACCCCTCACTCACTCTGAGCTCCACACTCTGCACATGCAGAGGAGAACCCCTCACTCACTCTGAGCTCCACACTGCACACGCAGAGGAGAACCCCTCACTCACTCTGAGCTCCGCACTCTGCACACGCAGAGGAGAACCCCTCACTCACTCTGAGCTCTGCACTCTGCACACGCAGAGGAGAACCCCTCACTCACCCTGAGCTCCGCACTCTGCACACGCAGAGGAGAACCCCTCACTCACCCTGAGCTCCGCACTCTGCACACACACTGCAAGCACTCCCAACAGACACAGTGACAAACAGACAGCATAAGTAGATAGATGGACAGATAGATAGACAGACAGAAACATTTACAGTAATTCTACAAATAAAGTTATGAAAACAGTTCTTACCAAGTTCCTTACAAAGGTGCTGAGCAGCTAAAAAAAATGAATCAGACAGAACAGTGTGTGGTTATTTCAGCTCCAGTACAGATTAAAATGAATCAGACAGAACAGTGTGTGGTTATTTCAGCTCCAGTACAGATTAAATTGCAGTATGAAAAACACAGCCATTTAAATGAACAGGATGTCCATGTGAAAATGAATCTGCTATCTGTGAAGTATATGAAACATACAAACTAAAATTGCTACAATTTTCAACATCCCTCCATAAGGAAATATTTATATTCCTAAGCCTGTGTAAAAAAAAAAAAACCCAACTTTTTATAAATTTAAATTTGAATTTAGAGGGTTCTGGAAACAATAAAATAACAATTGCAATGTATAAAAACAATTATATTTATTATTATTTACTTATTATTTATAATGATTTCTAGTGAAATTTCTGGATTTCTGGTCCAGGGATGTCTTTATTTATGGGTGTGGTAGTTTAAGATACTGCTGCAGAAACCTGGAATGGGTTTTCAGCATCTCTTCATTAAGTGCTTTACTTACCCATAGGCTCAAGCTTTCTCTCCATGGCTAGAAGAAAAACAGAACAGTCCATATTATTGTAAACCTGTTTGACATGTTTAAAATGCACAGAGCTATATGAAATGCCTCATGATAACGATAAAGTTCATACCATCCATTCTTCTCCATTGGATCACCAGCAGAGGAATGGCTCCAATACTGAGAGCTAAAGTCAAGAAGAAAGCCACCATCCATCCAGAGACTCCTTGGAAAAAATCACCTGGAAAACAACACAGCAGCTCAACACACTGGAACACACACACCCCTCCCAACACTGACCACACCCCCTCATAGTGAGCATTCCACACACCCCTCCCAACACTGACCACACCCCTCATAGTGAGCATTCCACACACCCCTCCCAACACTGACCACACCCCTCATAGTGAGCATTCCACACACCCCTCCCAACACTGAGACACACCCCCTCATAGTGAGCATTCCACACACCCCTCCCAACACTGAACCACACCCCTCATAGTGAGCATTCCACACACCCCTCCCAACACTGACCACACCCCTCATAGTGAGCATTCCACACACCCCTCCCAACACTGAGCCACACCCCCTCATAGTGAGCATTCCACACACCCCTCCCAACACTGACCACACCCCTCATAGTGAGCATTACACACACCCCTCCCAACACTGAACCACACCCCTCATAGTGAGCATTCCACACACCCCTCCCAACACTGAACCACACCCCTCATAGTGAGCATTCCACACACCGCTCCCAACACTGACCACACCCCTCATAGTGAGCATTCCACACACCCCTCCCAACACTGACCACACCCCCTCATAGTGAGCATTCCACACACCCCTCCCAACACTGAGCCACACCCCCTCATAGTGAGCATTCCACACACCCCTCCCAACACTGAGCCACACCCCTCATAGTGAGCATTCCACACACCCCTCCCAACACTGAACCACACCCCTCATAGTGAGCATTCCACACACCCCTCCCAACACTGAGACACACCCCCTCATAGTGAGCATTCCACACACCCCTCCCAACACTGAACCACACCCCCTCATAGTGAGCATTCCACACACCCCTCCAAACACTGACAACACCCCCTCATAGTGAGCATTCCACACACCTCTCCCAACACTGAGACACACCCCCTCAGTGAGCATTCCACACACCCCTCCCAACACTGACCACACCCCTCATAGTGAGCATTCCACACACCCCTCCCAACACTGACCACACCCCTCATAGTGAACATTCCACACACCACTCCCAACACTGACCACACCCCTCATAGTGAGCATTCCACACACCCCTCCCAACACTGACCACACCCCTCACAGTGAGCATTCCACACACCCCTCCCAACACTGAGACACACCCCCTCAGTGAGCATTCCACACACCCCTCCCAACACTGAGACACACCCCTCATAGTGAGCATTCCACACACCCCTCCCAACACTGACCTCACCCCCTCATAGTGAGCATTCCACACACCCCTCCCAACACTGACCACACCCCTCATAGTGAGCATTCCACACACCCCTCCCAACACTGACCACACCCCTCATAGTGAGCATTCCACACACCCCTCCCAACACTGACCACACCCCTCATAGTGAGCATTCCACACACCCCTCCCAACACTGACCACACCCCTCATAGTGAGCATTCCACACACCCCTCCCAACACTGACCACACCCCTCATAGTGAGCATTCCACACACCCCTCCCAACACTGACCTCACCCCCTCATAGTGAGCATTCCACACACCCCTCCCAACACTGAACCACACCCCTCATAGTGAGCATTCCACACACCCCTCCCAACACTGACCACACCCCTCATAGTGAGCATTCCACACACCTCTCCCAACACTGAGACACACCCCCTCAGTGAGCATTCCAAACACCCCTCCCAACACTGACCACACCCCTCATAGTGAGCATTCCACACACCCCTCCCAACACTGAACCACACCCCTCATAGTGAGCATTCCACACACCCCTCCCAACACTGACCACACCCCTCATAGTGAGCATTCCACACACCCCTCCCAACACTGACCACACCCCTCATAGTGAGCATTCCACACACCCCTCCCAACACTGAACCACACCCCCTCATAGTGAGCATTCCACACACCCCTCCAAACACTGACAATACCCCCTCATAGTGAGCATTCCACACACCCCTCCCAACACTGACCACACCCCTCATAGTGAGCATTCCACACACCCCTCCCAACAATGAGCCACACCCCCTCAGTGAGCATTCCACACACCCCTCCCAACACTGAGACACACCCCCTCAGTGAGCATTCCACACACCCCTCCCAACACTGACCACACCCCTCATAGTGAGCATTCCACACACCCCTCCCAACACTGACCACACCCCTCATAGTGAGCATTCCACACACCCCTCCCAACACTGAACCACACCCCCTCATAGTGAGCATTCCACACACCCCTCCCAACACTGACCACACCCCTCATAGTGAGCATTCCACACACCCCTCCCAACACTGAGCCACACCCCTCATAGTGAGCATTCCACACACCCCTCCCAACACTGAGACACACCCCTCATAGTGAGCATTCCACACACCCCTCCCAACACTGACCTCACCCCCCTCATAGTGAGCATTCCACACACCGCTCCCAACACTGACCACACCCCTCATAGTGAGCATTCCACACACCCCTCCCAACACTGACCACACCCCTCATAGTGAGCATTCCACACACCCCTCCCAACACTGACCACACCCCTCATAGTGAGCATTCCACACACCCCTCCCAACACTGACCACACCCCTCATAGTGAGCATTCCACACACCCCTCCCAACACTGACCACACCCCTCATAGTGAGCATTCCACACACCCCTCCCAACACTGAGACACACCCCCTCATAGTGAGCATTCCACACACCCCTCCCAACACTGAACCACACCCCTCATAGTGAGCATTCCACACACCCCTCCCAACACTGACCACACCCCTCATAGTGAGCATTCCACACACCCCTCCCAACACTGACCACACCCCTCATAGTGAGCATTCCACACACCCCTCCCAACACTGACCACACTCCTCATAGTGAGCATTCCACACACCCCTCCCAACACTGACCACACCCCTCATAGTGAGCATTCCACACACCCCTCCCAACACTGACCACACCCCTCATAGTGAGCATTCCACACACCCCTCCCAACACTGACCACACCCCTCATAGTGAGCATTCCACACACCCCTCCCAACACTGACCACACCCCTCATAGTGAGCATTCCACACACCCCTCCCTACACTGACCACACCCCCTCATAGTGAGCATTCCACACACCCCTCCCAACACTGAACCACACCCCTCATAGTGAGCATTCCACACACCCCTCCCAACACTGACCACACCCCTCATAGTGAGCATTCCACACACCCCTCCCAACACTGAACCACACCCCTCATAGTGAGCATTCCACACACCCCTCCCAACACTGACCACACCCCTCATAGTGAGCATTCCACACACCCCTCCCAACACTGACCACACCCCTCATAGTGAGCATTCCACACACCCCTCCCAACACTGAACCACACCCCCTCATAGTGAGCATTCCACACACCCCTCCAAACACTGACAACACCCCCTCATAGTGAGCATTCCACACACCCCTCCCAACACTGACCACACCCCTCATAGTGAGCATTCCACACACCCCTCCCAACAATGAGCCACACCCCCTCAGTGAGCATTCCACACACCCCTCCCAACACTGAGACACACCCCCTCAGTGAGCATTCCACACACCCCTCCCAACACTGACCACACCCCTCATAGTGAGCATTCCACACACCCCTCCCAACACTGACCACACCCCTCATAGTGAGCATTCCACACACCCCTCCCAACACTGACCACACCCCTCATAGTGAGCATTCCACACACCCCTCCCAACACTGAGACACACCCCCTCATAGTGAGCATTCCACACACCCCTCCCAACACTGAACCACACCCCTCATAGTGAGCATTCCACACACCCCTCCCAACACTGACCACACCCCTCATAGTGAGCATTCCACACACCTCTCCCAACACTGAGACACACCCCCTCAGTGAGCATTCCAAACACCCCTCCCAACACTGACCACACCCCTCATAGTGAGCATTCCACACACCCCTCCCAACACTGACCACACCCCTCATAGTGAGCATTCCACACACCCCTCCCAACACTGACCACACTCCTCATAGTGAGCATTCCACACACCCCTCCCAACACTGACCACACCCCTCATAGTGAGCATTCCACACACCCCTCCCAACACTGACCACACCCCTCATAGTGAGCATTCCACACACCCCTCCCAACACTGAACCACACCCCTCATAGTGAGCATTCCACACACCCCTCCCAACACTGACCACACCCCTCATAGCGAGCATTCCACACCCCTCCCAACACTGACCACACCCCTCATAGTGAGCATTCCACACACCCCTCCCAACACTGACCACACCCCTCATAGTGAGCATTCCACACACCCCTCCCAACACTGACCACACCCCTCATAGTGAGCATTCCACACACCCCTCCAACACTGAACCACACCCCCTCATAGTGAGCATTCCACACACCCCTCCAAACACTGACAACACCCCCTCATAGTGAGCATTCCACACACCCCTCCCAACACTGACCACACCCCTCATAGTGAGCATTCCACACACCCCTCCCAACAATGAGCCACACCCCCTCAGTGAGCATTCCACACACCCCTCCCAACACTGAGACACACCCCCTCAGTGAGCATTCCACACACCCCTCCCAACACTGACCACACCCCTCATAGTGAGCATTCCACACACCCCTCCCAACACTGAACCACACCCCCTCATAGTGAGCATTCCACACACCCCTCCCAATACTGACCACACCCCTCATAGTGAGCATTCCACACACCCCTCCCAACACTGAGCCACACCCCTCATAGTGAGCATTCCACACACCCCTCCCAACACTGAGCCACACCCCCTCATAGTGAGCATTCCACACACCCCTCCCAACACTGAGCCACACCCCATCATAGTGACCATTCCACACACCACCCTCCCAACACTGACCACACCCCCTCATGTTGAGCATTCCCCCCCCAATATATTTGATTCAGATATTGACTGGTCCACTAGTTCTTGTGTTTGATTCAGATATTGACTGGTCCACTAGTTCTTGTGTTTGATTCAGATATTGACTGGTCCGCTAGTTCATGTGTTTGATTCAGATAATGACTGGTCCACTAGTTCATGTGTTTGATTCAGATATTGACTGGTCCACTAGTTCATGTGTTTGATTCAGATATTGACTGGTCCACTAGTTCATGTGTTTGATTCAGATATTGACTGGTCCACTAGTTCATTGTGTTTGATTCAGATGTTGATGCTCCATCATGATGACTGTAATCTATGGTCAGTGTCAGTCAGGCTCAATCCACAAACATGTGATACTCACTGGATATGTGGAGTTTGGATTCCCAGTCTGGTTTGGGTGTTTTACTTCTAACCAGACAGGAGAACACGTTGGACTGCTGTTTGATTTTGATTGTAGCTGCTGACACTGAGGAACCCCTGACTGTCACTCTGCACGGTTGTGTTGGACAGTGATGTCACATTGTTTCCATCCCTGTCTCTCCAGATCACTTCAGGTTCAGGACTCCACTCCTCTGATCTGCACACCAGCCGGGTCTGCTCTCCTTGTGTAGAGTCCATAGAGATTGAGGGCTGGGTCCCCAGAGCTGTCAGGGAATAGAGACAGTGAGACACACACAGACAGACTGTCAGGGAATAGAGACAGTGAGACACACACAGATAGACTGTCAGGGAAGAGAGACAGTGAGACACACACAGATAGACACTCCAGCCAGGTCTGCGCTCCTTGTGTAGAGTCCTTAGAGACAGATTACACACACCGGGGAATTACGCAATTACGCGCCCGTGTAATTTTACGCATGAAACGTATCACCCTGCATAGGCGCGTAATATTAAATAATATCTCCACTAACAGAGAAGGACAGGGAAAAAATGTTGGATCACAGTCAATATAAAGGGAACATGGATCGATTTTATTATTATTTATTTCTTAGCAGACGCCCTTATCCAGGGCGACTTACAATTGTTACAAGGTATCACATTATACATTATTTTTACATACAATTACCCATTTATACAGTTGGGTTTTTAATGGAGCAATCTAGGTAAAGTACCTTGCTCAAAGGTACAACAGCAGTGTCCCCCACTGGGGATTGAACCCACGACCCTCCGGTCAAGAGTCCAGAGGCCTAACCACTACTCCACACTGCTGCCCTAATTGATTTTGCCAGAAAATGCCATGACAAAGGTCCCATGGTGCAAATACATCAGCAAAAGATTTTCTTTGCTTTGCACACTGCGAAGGTGGCACCGATGCGATCCAGAGCTCTAAATTGAAAACATTCACTTCCAGAAATTCAGATACATCAATGCAGTAACAAATACAGCTGTTGCTGAGTGCAGCAACTCTGTGTAATCTTGTCTTGTTCGATCAGAGGCGTTCTCTTTTGGAAGACAAACTGAAAGAGCTGGTGTTCCTTTATTACAATCTTTGAATTTAGAAAGACTTTGTGTTAAGAAACAAATCCAGTGTATTCTATTAGTATTTTGATATCCAGTATGAGAGAAGAATCCAATACAACTGCACAACGCTTTTCAGTGTTGTAAATCAAACCCTGACTTTGACATCGATTATCATGTAAATTCTAATGACGATTATAGATCATTAGAGTACAAATGCTTTAAAAAATAATAAAAAAACTTCCCTCACAGTAACAGTTTAAGAGACAGTAAGTCCTCTTTTTATCGAGCATGGTATAAAAAACTCATTCAAACAAATCCTGATGTTTTAAGACATGTTTGATAAATACATTGCCATTTAAATATAGCACTCTCCAGTTGTCATATTCCTGCCGTCACTTCACCTTGTTTTGTGTAAAATCTAAACCCCCACAAAAACAAAACCACTGTCCAAAGGAGAAAAAAAACTACATTAACAACATGGCCTATTCACATGGAAATAAGTCTCTATCTCATTTTTTTTAATTTGCTGTTGAGGTTAAAGTTTATGAATGACGTAGCCCAGCTTCTGGTGAATGCAGCAGTCCCTGGACAGTGTGCAAAGCTGCAGAGATGCATTTCACTTTTTGCTGTCATTAAAACTTTACATGACTTTGCATTAGCCTCTTAGATTTGCATTATCTTCAGTGAATACAACTATAGCATAATTTTTCCAAACAGTACATTAGAGGTAGCTTCCCTTTCCTGCAACTGAACTTTCCACAGCGACACATTCTCCGGCTGATCATTTTCGGTTTGCGTCTCCATACTTGAATATGTAGAATATTTCATACATGGATGTGGATTTATTATTAACTGACTTACTGCCCACATCCCAAGACATGTAGAATCTCTCTTTCATACATGATGTACAGGCCTAATCAATCTGCAATCATGACGTAGAGAGTCACGTGCCTGACAAGCAGGTTGCGTTCTGGTATTTAACCAGAAACAAACAACAACAAAAACAAACCTTCCGAAACAGCGGCCCGTGACAGCGTGGTAATGTTAAATATTATTAGATTCACTCGAGACAGACCGGCTGCAGTTGGGACTGATTTTAAACAAAATAATATGTATAAAATAAAT
>NW_026707365.1:0-28199 GCF_902713425.1 Acipenser ruthenus
TCCTCCCCCTCCTCCCCCTCTCTCTCCTTCCCCTCTCTCCTCCCCCCTCTCTGTCTCACCTCCCCTCTCTCTCCTCTCCCCTCTCTCTCTCCTCTCCCCTCTGTCTCTCCTCTCCCCCTCTCTCTGTCTCTCCTCTCCCCCTCTCTCTGTCTCTCCTCTCTCTCCTCCCCTCTCTCTCTGTCTCACCTCCCCTCTCTCTCTCCTCTCCCCTCTCTCTCTCTCCTCTCCCCCTCTCTCTGTCTCTCCTCTCTCTCCTCCCCTCTCTCTCTGTCTCTCTTCCCCTCTCTCTCTACCCTCTCTCTCCTCCTCTCTCTCTCTCTCTCTCTCTCTCTCTCTCTTCTCTCTCTCTCTCTCTCTCTCTCTCTCTCTCAGAGTTTGATAAGTTCCTGGAGGAGAGAGCGAAAGCAGCAGACAGACTGGCCCCCGTCTCCTCACCCCCCTCGTCCGCCACCCCCCCCAGCCAAGCCAGCCGACGCAGGCAGGAGAGCACAGAGGAGACGCTGTTTGCACTGTGAGACAGAGCAGAGACAGAGACACACACACACTGAGACACTGAGAGAGACCCACACTGAGACACGCACACACACACTGAGAGAGACCTACACTGAGACATGCACACGCGCACACACACACACACACACTGAGAGAGACCCACACTGAGACACACACACACACACACACACACACACACAGCATTAATAGGCATGATAGACACAGACAGCATTAATACCGGTTGGATGCTATTCTCAATTCAGCCACAAGGTGGAGCCGGTGCATTAAAAACAGAACTACAGCAGCGAGCAATTCAAATCCACTCAGAAATACTGGAAATATAAATAAATAAATAATAAACGACTACCTAAATCCAACGACAAACGTTTCAACGGTTTTTTTCAGCCTCAACCACTTCAAGTCGTTTTAGAATTTAATATTTCTTTTAATTTATTTTTTAGTATTTCTAAACTTTGCACTGTTTCGCGTTCACACGATACGTTTTTTTCCAGATCAAATTCAAAATGCATTCTCTGTGTTTTTCAAAGACGAGAGAGAGAATAGAGAGTAGATTATTATACAGAGGTGCACATTAAGGTACTGTGTTATTAAGCACAGTTACAAGGTACTCCATGCGAAAATCTTTGTGCAAGATCTTTGCAAGCACACAATTGTTTCAGAGAAGGGTTAGGGGTTAGGGGTTAGGGGTTAGGGTTAAGGTTAGGGGTTAGAGTTAGGGTTTGGGGTTAGGGTTTGGGTTTAGAGTTAGGGTTAGGGGTTGGGGATTGGGTTTAGAGTTAGGGGTTAGGGTTTGGGGTTGGTTAGGGTTTGGGGTTGGTTAGGGTTTAGAGTTGGGGATTGGGTTTAGGGTTAGGGGTTAGGGTTAAGGTTAGGGTTTAGAGTTAGGGTTAGGGGTTAGGGTTGGGGATTGGGTTTAGAGTTAGGGGTTTGGGGTTGGTTAGGGTTTGGGGTTGGTTAGGGTTTAGAGTTAGGGTTAGGGGTTAGAGTTGGGGATTGGGTTTAGGGTTAGGGGTTAGGGTTGGGGATTGGGGTTAGAGTTAGGGTTTGGGGTTAGGGGTTAGGGTTTGGGGTTAGGGTTAGGGTTTAGAGTTAGAGTTAGGGGTTAGAGTTGGGGATTGGGTTTAGAGTTAGGGGTTAGAGTTAGGGTTTGGGTTTAGAGTTGGGGTTTGGGTTTAGAGTTAGGGGTTAGGGTTTGGGTTTGGGGTTAGGGTTAGGGGTTAGAGTTTGGGTTTAGGGTTATGGGTTAGAGTTTGGGTTTAGGGTTATGTTCTGCTAACAGATTTGCACATTCAGTGCATTGTAAGTGCATGATAACAGTGTAGCGCTGTGTGAGCACACGCGTGTGTAACTACTACAAACACACAGCAGACAGACGCTTCATGGAAAGTGCAACTCGGGGTGGAAATACGAGGTTGGAAATTGAGAAAAAAACAAACAAGTTACACTAAAATAATGTTTTTTTAAATCAGATAATAATGCTAACTGTAACAACGCTCTGTTTGGGTGTGGATTTCATATTCCTCTTTGTATTGTTTAACTCAGAAAGTCTTACCATGTTAAATAGACAGGCTGCCTCATTTTAACCCTATATATATATATATTTATAGATATACAGATATTTCTATTAGGACCAGAGAAGCCACTTTGCTAAAACTCTCTATTTTCTTAAAGCTGGAGTTGTGTTAAAGGCTGTATAACTGTAGGTTGTAATCTCCACTTTCCTAAGCCTAGCCCAGCATTGCTTTGTATTTCTACACTGTATGCTGCCGTTCAGAGAGCTGCTTATTCCTGCAGTGACTCAAATTCTAGGTTTTATATCATTTCTGTTGCGAGTCTGTGTCGCTTTGACTGTGAGTTCAGGAGCTGCTCTTCAAAGCAACACAGACTGAGCAAAACAATGTAATGCAGGCCAGCCCAGCGCACTGCAGTTAAAGAACTACAGCTCCCAGCATGCCTCGCCATGGCCGCGGGTGCAGAGGCATGCTGGGAGCTGTAGTCCTATAGCCAGGGCTGTATCCAGAGTCGTTGCAGTAATTAGAAATGCTCTGAACGGTGGCTGGCATTGTAGAGGGACAGTGAAAATGAAAATAAAAACTACTTTAGTTTCTATATTTTTTTTCTTTTAAGTAACTGGAATTAAAATGAAATTGGTACATGAAGAAAGTTTCTGAATGAATAAGGATACATCTTCTCAACTTTAACCTCATTATTATTATTATTATTATTATTATTATTATTATTATTATTATTATTATTAATACTAATTGTTGTTCTTGTGGAGGTAGACAAAGAATATCAAGTTGGCTTTTTGATTTATTTATATTAAAAACAATCCAGCAATCAAATATAAAACGGTTTCCTGGTGTCGTTTTTCAGTGCGTGCGTGTGTGTGAGAGAGTACCTGTGTGTGTGTGTGTGTGTGTGTGTCTCCGTGCATCTGTCTGTCTCTAGTGTGTGTCAGTGTCTATTTGTCAGTGTCTCTGTGTCTCAGTGTGTGTGTGTGTCAGTGTGTGTTATTGTTGTAAGATATCGATGCCTCTCTGTCACACACACTGTGTGTTCTGGTCTCAGTGTGTGTGTGTCAGTGTGTGTTATTGTTGTAAGATATCGATGCCTCTCTGTCACACACACTGTGTGTTCTGGTCTCAGTGTGTGTGTGTCAGTGTGTGTTGTTGTTGTAAGATATCGATGCCTCTCTGTCACACACACTGTGTGTTCTGGTCTCAGTGTGTGTGTGTCAGTGTGTGTTATTGTTGTAAGATATCGATGTCTCTCTCCTCTCACACACACTGTGTGTTCTGGTCTCAGTGTCTCGGTGTGTGTGTGTGGCCTTGTTTGGGTGCAGAACCCTCTCTTATCTGGGTCGTTGTGAGGTCAGGCTGACCTGCAGACAGTGGACTGTTCACTCGATTCTGAGCTGCTCTGTATCCCTCCGCGCAGACCCAACCGGAACTACTTTCAGAGTTCCTGGAAATTGAGATCTGAATTTAAAAATATAGATATATTTTTTCTTCAACAGCAGTTTGAATACAATCTGTTGTTTTTTTTGTGATTTTTTTTTTGTCAGGTGAGTAGCAGTAGGGAGGTCTGTTATAATAAAGCAGTGTTATTGAGTCAGGCAGACACATGCTTTATAACTCTACTGTGATAAAGAAAGAGAAAGGGAGGCTCTTATACTCTCTGAACAGCCTCCCTCTGCTCTGTGCTGGTGGAGCAGAGAAAGAGAGAGAAAGGGAGGCTCTTACACTCTCTGAACAGCCTCCCTCTGCTCTGTGCTGGTGGAGCAGAGAGAAAGGGAGGCTCTTATGCTCTCTGAACAGCCTCCCTCTGCCCTGTGCTGGTGGAGCAGAGAGAAAGAGAAAGGGAGGCTCTTATACTCTCTGAACAGCCTCCCTCTGCCCTGTGCTGGTGGAGCAGAGAGGCAGAGAAAGGGAGGCTCTTATACTCTCTGAACAGCCTCCCTCTGCTTTGTGCTGGTGGAGCAGAGAGAAAGAGAAAGGGAGGCTCTTATACTCTATAAACAGCCTCCCTCTGCTCTGTGCTGTGATGTTGAACGGGGGGGGGGGGGGGGCTGGCAGTTTCAGACGCTGTTTATGTGCGTGTCTGTATAGAATTGTGTTGTTGATATATTCAAGGTTTTTTCTGATACTATAAAGCACAGTGGAAATACAATGTGTTGAATCTGGCAAACCGCATCGCGACACACCAAGGAGAAGAGCGACTGGAGAAATACTGAAAGGAAAGACATTTCACAGTTACATTTTTATTTAAACAGGAACATTTCAGGATTCCAGACGACAGAACGACTCTATTTCTTATTAATATATATATATATATATATATATATATATATATATATATATATATATATATATATATATATAATCAAAAAAGAAAACTGAAAAATTATCTTTTTTTAATTAATTGAATAAAAGCTAACGAAGAACTCAAAGGAATTAAAATCAATACACAAGTGGTTCATAACAACGACTGTGGAATAAAACGGAGAAAGAAAAACATTTTCTTTGAAAGAGAGCGAGAGAGAGGAAGAAACGGCGCGACATTTCTGAACGGATTCCGCAAAATTACAAAAACAATTAATTCTCAAAACAAAGAGGACGCGTTTCACATTTTTTTTAAACAAGAACAAACAAAAAACATTTGACAGCGAGAAATAACTAAGAATTAAATAAATAAACGAATTCTTACAAGAAGCTGCGTTTGAATATATATATATATATATATATATATATATATATATATATATATATATATATATATATATATATATTCATATTTTTGGTTTAAAATGGCATATTTCAATGTGAACATGTTATTTTCATTGTATGTTTACTATTGGGCCGGCTGTGTGTTGTTTTGCCCGGTCAGCCGCGCCACCTTCCCTGAGACGAGTCACAAAACTCCAGCACCAAAAACTGGCGCCAAGAACAACCATAACGAAAACAACAACCATGAAAAACTGAATTCAGAAGCTGCCGCTCAAGAAATACCCGACTTCCAGTTTCTGAGAGCGAAACAGGCTTCGTCTCCGCTGCAGCCGATCCGCCCTTACACTCTCTCAATCACCCACGAAGATTACAACTACCAGCCCAAACCCAAGCACCTGAAGCCGGCTCGCCTCTTAAGAGTCCTCGGCGCCTCCTTCGACCCCTTCTGGATGTCCGTCGAAAAGCCCTTCGCCTCCGAACCCCACGAGACCAACGGCTCCTTTTCAAACTCCAGCCCGGAGCTCGTGGAGGGCGCCGCCCGGTACCAGCGAAAACTCGAGAAGGAGGCGCAAGAAGTCGATTTGGACTGGTTCGGTTCGGCAGAAAAGGACCGGTTCCGGGCTTGGCTGGTCCAAATGGCGTCCTGCCGCCTCACTCACCGCTGGGTCGACCTGGGTCCCGTGTTCTGGCCGCGGTGGATCCGACACACCGACTGCGAGGAAGACAGCGCCGGACCCAGTTGCTCGTTTCCGGCCGGGATGACGTGCAAACGGGCCCAGGTGACGCAGATTAAGATACTGGCCTGGCACTGTTGGTTCGGACTGGGCGGAGTGGGAGGACTGGGAGAGGGAGCCGAGGCTAAACAGCAACACTGTGTTTGGCGCCAAGTTCCCTACCCCGTCGTGACGGCGTGCAAATGCATGTGCCGTTAGAAATAAATCGACTTCTAACCAGAATAATCATTAATTTTAGCTTTAACTGATGTGTATTTTTTGGTTACCATATAGTTATATAATATATCGATGTGATTCAGCCCTCTGAAATGTCTTTATAATATACAGCGCTAGACCCTGATATTGATGCGATCCAGCCCTCTGAAATGTCTTTATAATATACAGCGCTAGACCCTGATATTGATGCGATCCAGCCCTCTGAAATGTCTTTATAATATACAGCGCTAGACCCTGATATTGATGCGATCCAGCCCTCTGAAATGTCTTTATAATATACAGCGCTAGACCCTGATATTGATGCGATCCAGCCCTCTGAAATGTCTTTATAATATACAGCGCTAGACCCTGATATTGATGCGATCCAGCCCTCTGAAATGTCTTCATAATATACAGCGCTAGACCCTGATATTGATGCGATCCAGCCCTCTGAAATGTCTTTATAATATACAGCGCTAGACCCTGATATTGATGCGATCCAGCCCTCTGAAATGTCTTTATAATATACAGCGCTAGATCCTGATATTGATGCGATCCAGCCCTCTGAAATGTCTTTATAATATACAGCGCTAGACCCTGATATTGATGAGATCCAACCCTCTGAAATGTCTTTATAATATACAGCGCTAGACCCTGATATTGATGCGACCCAGCCCTCTGAAATGTCTTTATAATATACAGCACTAGACCCTGATATTGATGCGATCCAGCCCTCTGAAATGTCTTTATAATATACAGCACTAGACCCTGATATTGATGCGATCCAGCCCTCTGAAATGTCTTTATAATATACAGCGCTAGACCCTGATATTGATGCGATCCAGCCCTCTGAAATGTCTTTATAATATACAGCGCTAGACCCTGATATTGATGCGATCCAGCCCTCTGAAATGTCTTTGTAATATATAGCAGAAATGATGTTAGTAAATGATATATATATATATATATATATATATATATATATATATATATATATATATATATATATATATATATATATATATTTCATCATGTTAATAAAACACTTCAATTACAGAATGTATTCTGCACTCATTTGTATAAGTAAGATATGAACAATGTTTAACTTTTAAAAATGTTCTGCTGGTAAAAAAAACTGAATTTTGAAACAAGAGAAAAGAATGTGTATATATATATATAAAGGCAATTGATTAATAGTTTATAAAAAGCCTGTCTGGTTGCTACTGAGTCTATCAAGTGGGTCTGAAGCCCGAACCGAACAGCCTCGCTTTATAAAGCAGTGTGTAACGGGTGTGTAGTTCCGTCTTGAAGTCCAGTCCCATGTTAAGGCACAGTCAATAGATCTGCAGTGTGCTTGTCTGTATCCCTGGCATTGATTACACTGCCATCGCAATGCTGGACTCACAGATGTTCCCTGCCACAGGCACGTGTAAAAAAACCCACAGTATTGGAGCAGGAACTCTGTGTTGCTTTGACTGTGAATTCAGGAGCTGCTCTTCAGTTCTAGTCCCTGCTGTAGGCTCGTGTAACACAGGCTGGGTCAGTGACGTGTCTTTATATTAGTGAGAGCCGCCATCATTGTAGTCCAGAGCTCTGTCTGGACAGCAGAACTACAGGAAACCCGATCCAAAGTGAGAGATCACTAGATCGCTAATATAAAGATGGGCTGATCTAGCCGGTGTTACGCATATCCGTGGCACTCAGTTAGCGACTCACACTTATCAACAGAAACACAAACGCGGTATTTGAGTAACTGCATTAAGACGAAGCGCTCAAATGTATTGCAAACGTGATGAAAAGGTAAGGGTCGAGCGGAGATATTAATGGCTACATGAGACAGAGTCGACTGGACATATTAACTGACCTATAATACCAGGGTCGATTCTCTTATTAACTGTCCTAACATGATATTAATCAATATGTTACCCATTAGAGTCTCAATTACCCGACAATATTAACCCTGGCAGAACTCGAAGCGAGCAGAGCCCGGACACGCGGTTAGAGTAGCGAGGATTCAATGCGCCGCACCGGCCGGCTCTCTCTTTCCTTAGGCTCTACTGACCTCTAGTGGTGAAGTGTGGAACTGCAATTGCAATCCAGCTCTCCGTGTTCATTGTGAACTTCTCTCCCGGGTAAGAATAATTCAGCCCTCGCAACTCTCTTGTCCAATAAAAAAATACTTTGCCTCCGTGTCTTCGGTTTCATTTAGTTTTACCGCTACGCTGACTGTCTGCCATTGACTGTTTTCTAGTTCCGCTGCAGATCACTGTAGACCTCCTCTGTTCTTCCCCTGGGACACTATCACCCTTCCTTAAATGCGCTTTATTTGCTCTTATCTGCCCCCTATTTTACTGCATTTAATCCTGTACTTCAGAGTACTGTAATCTGCCAAGTGTTTAATCTGTAGTATTTTGTATTTAATCATATCCTGATGTAACTATCACTGTTATCTACTGTATTATTGAATTGTATTTTGTCACATACTTGTACTTGCTTGAACCAAAGTCATTGTATTTATCTTGCTCTTAATTGTATTATTACTTGCACTGTGATTCTTGAAATGTATTTGCTTACGATTGTAAGTCGCCCTGGATAAGGGCGTCTGCTAAGAAATAATAATAATAATAATAATAATAATAATAATAATAATAATAATAATCACTTCTCCACAAACCGGAGCGCGCGCTCCTGCCACCACCCGCGTGCACGCGCATTATAACGGACTGCACTCGCTCTCGTACAAAATAATAATACAAAAATAAAAACATTCATTAATCGTGTAAATATACCCAGAATAATACAATAACATATATAGTGAAGACATATACGTGTAAAATCGTGCGTAATTCCGCTTAGGACCCGCGTTTCCGTCACAGACCCCCCCCTCCCCATATTGTTTTGTAGAAAATTACTTTCGGTTTTCTTCAGAACATCAGAAGGAGACGGGGAGCTTTTTAGCGGCTAAGGTCAAGTGGCTTCTAACAGTATTTGCACATCAAATAATAACATTTTTAATACTAACTGTCGAGAATGAATGTGAATGAATGCTGGTTTGTTATTTGTTATTTCTTTCAGTGAATCCTACGGGTCAGACTAAACGCATTTGACTTTTATTTTAACTTGGGCCTAACAAAAAAAAAATGTTTTTTTTTTTTTTTACTCTTTTTTTTTCGGTCAGTTTTGTATTTTGCTCGGTTTGAAAAGTTCGATGAGAGACGAAATAAAGCCGATCCTGCTTCACCCGCCCTCACACATCCACGGGGGCGACGGCGACTAACATTTAATCCACGCTTTTTTTTAATAGAAATAATTCTATTTTTGATATCAACATAACAAATATTATTTTTGATACCAACCATTCTATTTCTGATATTAACAAAACACTACTAATTTATGTAATAGAATTGCTGATAACCGAAATTAGCACTGTATAAAGTTAACCATTTAAAATTAAACTATATATGTGTTAGATTTTATATATAAAGAGAGCTCTCCTCAACACTGCAGAGCTGTATAGAGGTCTATAGGAAAGAGAGCTCCACACTCAACACTGCAGAGCTGTATAGAGGTCTATAGGAAAGAGAACTCCACACTGCAGAGCTGTATAGAGGTCTATAGGAAAGAGAGCTCCACACTGCAGAGCTGTATAGAGGTCTATAGGAAAGAGAGCTCCACACTGCAGAGCTGTATAGAGGTCTATAGGAAAGAGAACTCCACACTGCAGAGCTGTATAGAGGTCTATAGGAAAGAGAACTCAACACTGTAGAGCTGTATAGAGGTCTATAGGAAAGAGAGCTCCACACTCAACACTGCAGAGCTGTATAGAGGTTTATAGGAAAGAGAACTCCACACTGCAGAGCTGTATAGAGGTCTATAGGAAAGAGAACTCCACACTGCAGAGCTGTATAGAGGTCTATAGGAAAGAGAACTCCACACTGCAGAGCTGTATAGAGGTCTATAGGAAAGAGAACTCAACACTGTAGAGCTGTATAGAGGTCTATAGGAAAGAGAGCTCCTCTCAACACTGCAGAGCTGTATAGAGGTCTATAGGAAAGAGATCTCAACACTGCAGAGCTGTACAGAGGTCTATAGGAAAGAGAACTCAACACTGCAGAGCTGTACAGAGGTCTATAGGAAAGAGAACTCAACACTGCAGAGCTGTATAGAGGTCTATAGGAAAGAGAGCTCCCCTCTCAACACTGCAGAGCTGTATAGAGGTCTATAGGAAAGAGAACTCAACACTGCAGAGCTGTATAGAGGTCTATAGGAAAGAGAACTCCCCTCAACACTGCAGAGCTGTATAGAGGTCTATAGGAAAGAGATCTCCACACTGCAGAGCTGTATAGAGGTCTATAGGAAACAGAACTCCACACTGCAGAGCTGTATAGAGGTCTATAGGAAAGAGAACTCCACACTGCAGAGCTGTATAGAGGTCTATAGGAAAGAGAACTCCCCTCAACACTGCAGAGCTGTATAGAGGTCTATAGGAAAGAGAGCTCCACTCTGCAGAGCTGTATAGAGGTCTATAGGAAAGAGAACTCCACACTGCAGAGCTGTATAGAGGTCTATAGGAAAGAGAGCTCCACTCAACACTGCAGAGCTGTATAGAGGTCTATAGGAAAGAGAGCTCCACTCTCAACACTGCAGAGCTGTATAGAGGTCTATAGGAACGAGAACTCCCCTCAACACTGCAGAGCTGTATAGAGATCTATAGGAAAGAGAACTCAACACTGCAGAGCTGTATAGAGGTCTATAGGAAAGAGAACTCAACATTACAAACGTAATACCGAGCCACAAAAAGGGAGACAAAACCGAACCAGGTAACTACAGACCAATAAGCCTGACTTCTATTATATGTAAACTTATGGAAACTATAATAAGATCCAAAATAGAAAATTACCTATATGGTAACAATATCCTGGGAGACAGTCAGCATGGTTTTAGGAAAGGGAGATCGTGTCTAACTAACCTGCTTGACTTTTTTGAGGATGCAACATCGACAATGGATAATTGCAAAGCATACGATATGGTTTATTTAGATTTCCAGAAAGCTTTTGACAAAGTCCCGCATAAAAGATTAATTCTCAAACTGAATGCAGTAGGGATTCAAGGAAATGCATGCACATGGATTAGGGAGTGGTTAACATGTAGAAAACAGAAAGTACTGATTAGAGGAGAAGAGGGGCGGTCTAAGAAGAGAGAAAAAGGTGAGAAGTGAAGCTCTAAACTCTTTAATAATTGGCTTATTTCACTTCTGTTGCAGAGGAGAAACACAGCTAACTGAGGAACGAGTGATTCAGTAGAGAGAGACATGGACCCGACTCCAAGGAGAAGAAGACGACGCAGTAATGATTTTGAACCACCCGCTCTGTCCGGAGACTCTTCCAGGTAATCTCATGTCTCTTCACTGTGCAGAGGCATGCATGCTCCAGTTTAATAACACACCTGATGACTCCAGTCCAGGTTCACCAGCAGCACCAGCACCTCAATGACACTCCCAGGAACTGCTGCCCTTTCACTTGGGAGCTGTGTTCAGGGTTTGTAATGAATAGTAACATGTCTTTGATGATTATTATTTACATGCGTGTTTCACATCAACAGAGGGAATATCCAAGTGAAGAGACAGAGGAGGGAGGACAAGGAGGAACTGAAGAGGTCTGTTTGTTTGTTTGTTTTTGAATACCCCACAGGTTTACAGTAGAGAATAAGCAGATTTTCATTCTCATTGTGTTTCTACACGTCCCTCCTCAACAATCTATGGTCATGAGACAGTGTGACCTTTCAACTCTTCCTGTACTTGTAGAGTACTGAGGGGGGGGGGAGGGGGGGAGGGGGAGGGCGGGTCAGAGGTGAAAGGTGATGAAGAAGGCGGTTCATTCCCCAGACGAGCGCAAAGCAGCTCAAAGCCAGAGGCAGATTTAAAATGATAAGAACTCAATATTGGAGAAACTCCACTCAACACTGCAGAGCTGTATAGAGGTCTATAGGAAAGAGAACTCCACTCAACACTGCAGAGCTGTATAGAGGTCTATAGGAAAGAGATCTCCACTCAACACTGCAGAACTGTATAGAGGTCTATAGGAAAGAGAGCTCCACACTGCAGAGCTGTATAGAGGTCTATAGGAAAGAGAACTCAACACTGCAGAACTGTATAGAGGTCTATAGGAAAGAGAGCTCCACACTGCAGAGCTGTATAGAGGTCTATAGGAAAGAGAACTCCACACTGCAGAGCTGTATAGAGGTCTATAGGAAAGAGAACTCCACACTGCAGAGCTGTATAGCGGTCTATAGGAAAGAGAACTCAACACTGCAGAGCTTTCTGCGTTGATGATGATGATGATGACTTGTTTTGTGTTTTCCACAGCGATCCTGTATTGGAAATGAAGAAGATCCAGGAATTCGTTCAGCGGTTCCCAGATCAGCAGAAGGAAACAGAAAGCTCTGTGAGGGAACTGAAGAACATCGCTGCCTACATTCGCAATGACAGAGATGCCCTGGTTGATGGGTCTCCAGCTACTTCTCTCATTCGAAGAGGAGCATGGCTCGGAGCTGCAGGTGTAACAGGATTGGCGCTGGCTCCGTTCACAGGAGGAGCCAGTCTAGCAGTTACTGTAGCAGTTTCTGTAGCGGCTGCTGGAGGCGGTGCATTCGCTGCCAGTAAAGGGGGATCAGCCTTGAAAGATTACAATAAGAAGTTAGAGGATATACGTGAAAATGCGAGACGCAGGATGACAGAGCTCGGCAGATCTGCCACCACAGCAATCGCAGCTCTTTTAAAACTAAAGAGACTCTCCGGGCTGCGCACTGCTGCTGACCCAGATTATGAAAAGGTGTTTGAAATGCTACAGACAGACTCAGGTCTCAGAGATCTGACAGAGAGGATGGAAGAGTTACTAGTGGCTAGCGGCACTGACAAATTAGCAGATAGTGAGATAGATAAAATAGCTGAAAACGTTTTTCCAAATGACCTGAAGGCGCTGTTATCATTGTTTTCTATCATTCTAAGATTTAATATCAAGAACCAGAAAAACGAGAAGGCGCGTAAGATCCACGATTGTGCTGTGAAGCTTGAGAAAAACCTGCAGACAGGGAGGGAGATCCAGACAGCCATGAAAAAACTCCAACTGAAATGGTTCCAGTGTGAGCGCCGCGTGTTGTGAAAGAGGAGGCGCAGTCGTGTAGATAAGCGCTGTTTCCAACGGGCTCTGGAGCTTTCAGAGTTCATTAATAAGAACGGATGCCCCGCCCCCTTCTGGCTATAACGGGTTTCAAAATTTTAAAACAATTTTTTACGTTTTATTTTTGTATATATGTTTTTGACTTTATTATTGGTTGGGGTTCGGGCTAGTCTGGGCATGCGCAGTACACACAGTAGGAACATCTGACAGGACGTGACAGCGGTGTGTGGAGATTACAGAATTAATTACCCAGGATCTCAGTCCTCAGCGAGCCTCCGCAGAAAATCATCTTTTACAATTAGCATTGTGGTGTGTTTGTTTTTTCTCCATTGCATTTAATTACTGTTCTACATATACTGTATATATATATATATATCTATATATATATATATATATATATATATATATATATATATATATAGCTATATCTATCTATCTATCTATATATATATATATATATATATATATATATATATATATATATTTATATATATAAAGAACATTTGATAACATTTATATGATCGCTGTTGATATCTGTGTACTAAGTCAGTGTGTATGTGATTATTTTGAGCTGTGTTCACAGTTATGAGTTTTTAGGTTCCAGGTAAACAGAACCGCGTAAGAAGCTGTTTTGTGTCTCTATAGCCGTCTGAGAACAAATATCAGTGAATAATGTTCTTGTAATCCTGTAAATACCTTTATTTTTTAATCAATGAATTGATTCCCTATATGAATAAAGTTCACTGTGTTAAAATAAATTACTTCTGGTAGAAATAATAACAATAATAAAAATCTTTTTAGTTCTTTTGTGATTATTTCATATTTTTTTTCGGAAGGGGGCGGGCTCTGCATTTGCCTTACACTACCAACACATAAATAAAATTTTAAAAAATAAACAGAGACAATAATATACACAATAGGAAAGATAAAGAAAAACAGTACAGAAAAAATCATATGATACTCACAACTATTGAAATTAAATCCTTGGAAAACTACGAGTCACTTCAGAGACACCTTTGTTTTAATTTGAAAACATTGTCACTCGTATTTGGTATAAAGTTCATGCTGTGAAACAGGCGCCATTTTGGATCAGCACCGCGTTGCAAACAGCAGAGCAGCTGGAGCCAAAATGGCGGACACCGTGACGCATTTCAGAACCTCTCCTCGGTCGCCTAGCAACAAGGCGCTCAGAGGAACGACGTCATCAGCGGTCCAGCAGATCGAGAGTTCGAATGGCGGTTGGTTTATTTTTCCAGCAGTTAAAGAGAAGACGGGAGAGCGCGTTTACTTTACTGTGTAGAAACATTTATAATGAATACAACAAAACCAAACACATTTACACGTCAAAGAGTGTCTCTGGTCTTTGAATTGCGCGTTTTATTATTATTATTATTATTATTATTATTATTATTATTATTATTATTATTATTATTATTATTATTATTATTATTATTATTATTATTATTATTATTATTTATTTCTTAGCAGACGCCCTTATCCAGGGCGACTTACAATCGTAAGCAAACACATTTCAAGAATCACAGTACAAGTAATAATACAATTAAGAGCAAGATAATTACAATGACTTTGGTTCTAGCAAGTACAAGTGTGACAAAATACAATTCAATACTTGATTCGTATCCAACAATAAACTCTTACCTGAATTTTCTTCCGCAAATTTTCTCTCAGGTTCGTTTTTTTTTTTCGTTTCACGTTGTTTTAATCAGAGGAAAACAAATACCGTTTTTTTTTTTTAAATCTCTAATGTAGTTTGGTCCCCAGATCAACATTATATTATTAAACAGTTCAAATAATAGAAGTTTTTAATCAAACAAACTAAAATAAAAATAATTCAAACTCGTCGTCTCTCCTCACAACCGTTTTCGCGGTTTTCTTGGTGTTCTCGAGCTCGCAGTAATAACGGTCGAGGTGAGGCGGGAAGAAACTGCGCGCCTGTGTCCGCCATTTTGGCTCCGTGTGATTATCTATTTCAAAGGCGCTGGACTCTAGTTTAGAGCCGCAATGGCGTCAGTTTCACAGCCGTTCTGCTCTAGTCCTCAACACCTCGCTTGTTGTGAAGTCACTCCAGGACAGGAACGTCTCTTCAAGATGTTGTCATTGTTTATATATATATATATATATATATATATATATATATATATATATATATATATATATATATATATATATATATGAAGTATTGCTTTTAACATATCATTATTATCATTATTATTATTATTTTCTTAGCAGACCCCCTTATCCAGGGCGACTTACAATTGTTACAAGTTATCACATTATTTTTACATACAATTCCCCATTTATACAGTTGGGTTTTTACTGGAGCAATCTAGGTAAAGTACCTTGCTCAAGGGTACAGCAGCAGTGTCCCCCCCACCTGGGATTGAACCCACGACCATCCGGTCAAGAGTCCAGAGCCCTGACCACTACTCCATACTGCTGCCCCCTTGTTAATCAGAGAAGATATTTAATTCAAGAAAGGGTTATTCTGTGCTTAACGTGATGTTTCATTGAGAGATTGATTTGATTTTTTCTTATACCATTTTTAAATCTGATAAACGACGTCCGTTTTTGCCAAGCTGTTTTGTTTAGTGTTCATGTAAAATGCGGTGTAGTAGCGCGCTGAGGCCGGCAGAGGGCGACTAAAGCACAAAGCGGTCTAACAATCGTGAGCTCTTCTAGACTTTAATAAATACGCACCGCTGGATCATCTCCAAATACAAATAAACACTAGAAGCGATTTTTGTTGTTTTTTTTTCATCAGTTCCCATGAGGTCGCCGCGCTCGGTCTTTGTTTTCAATTTTAAAAAAAAGAAAACAACGCAGTTCGTCCTAATTATAATATCAATTGAAGCGGTTTGCTTAGCTCAGATATTCAACTCTAGATAATTCCTCGCGTTTGATATTTCCGCCCTCAAATCTCACCCGTCATTAAAAATGCATGTGTGTGTGTGTGCCTGCGTCTGAAAAAATATAATAATAATAATAATAATAATAATAATAATAATAATAATAATAATAATAATAATAATAAACACGTCCTATTCACGCAAGATTCGCTGTCATAACAGTGTTCCACAGTAAAAGTATTGCAAAGTGTAGTAAAGCACAGCGAGGTGTAGTAAAGCATATTAGACTCTGAGAAGGGTGCTGGTTCATTATCTTCACTGTGCTTTGAGAAGGGGGCTGGTTCATTATCTTCACTGTGCTTTGAGAAGGGGGCTGGTTCATTATCTTCACTGTGCTTTGAGAAGGGGGCTGGTTCATTATCTTCACTGTGCTTTGAGAAGGGGGCTGGTTCATTATCTTCACTGTGCTTTGAGAAGGGGGCTGGTTCATTATCTTCACTGTGCTTTGAGAAGGGGGCTGGTTCATTATCTTCACTGTGCTTTGAGAAGGGGGCTGGTTCATTATCTTCACTGTGCTTTGAGAAGGGGGCTGGTTCATTATCTTCACTGTGCTTTGAGAAGGGGGCTGGTTCATTATCTTCACTGTGCTTTGAGAAGGGGGCTGGTTCATTATCTTCACTGTGCTTTGAGAAGGGGGCTGGTTCATTATCTTCACTGTGCTTTGAGAAGGGGGCTGGTTCATTATCTTCACTGTGCTTTGAGAAGGGGGCTGGTTCATTATCTTCACTGTGCTTTGAGAAGGGGGCTGGTTCATTATCTTCACTGTGCTTTGAGAAGGGGGCTGGTTCATTATCTTCACTGTGCTTTGAGAAGGGGGCTGGTTCATTATCTTCACTGTGCTTTGAGAAGGGGGCTGGTTCATTATCTTCTCTGTGCTTTGAGAAGGGTGCTGGTTCATTATCTTCTCTGTGCTTTACTACACTGTGCTGTGCTTTTACCACAGTGATAATGGAGAGAGAGAGAGAGAGAGAGAGAGAGAGAGAGAGAGAGATAGAAAGCTGGCTTACACTTTGTTTGAAGAAGCCTCTTGAGAATACTCTGTAACTGTTGATGAAAAATGATTTAATAACGTCCAATTGAGACCCACCCCCACACTGACACCCCCACACTGACACAGGGGCACTGATACAGCGAGACACACACACGCGCACACTGACACATGCACACACACACGCGCGCACACTGCACACACACACACACACACGCAAACACGTGTATGTTTTGCCAGTATGAAGCTGCTCTGAATTCCTCTCACTGTTTTCCTCACACTGCGCAAAAACATTCAAGAGAGAATCACTGAGAGAGAGCGGGGGAGGGAGAGAGGAGAGGAGAGAGGAGAGAGGGAAGGAGGAGAGGAGAGAGAGGGAAGGAGGAGAGGAGAGAGGAGAGAGGGGGAGGGAGAGAGGAGAGGAGAGAGGAGAGAGGGAAGGAGGAGAGAGGAGAGAGGGAAGGAGGAGAGGAGAGAGGAGAGAGGGAAGGAGGAGAGGAGAGAGGGAAGGAGGAGAGAGGAGAGAGGGGAGGGAGAGAGGGAGCGAGGAGTGGAGAGAGAGGAGAGGAGAGAGAGGGAGAGAAAGAAAGAGAGGAGGGAAGGAGAGAAAGAGAGAGAGCGAGGGAGAGGGGGAGGGTCTCCAATAAAACATGTTGAAGTGAAATCAATAAACCAGTTTTAATTATTTACAATATGTGTAGAAAGAGAGAGAGAGAGAGAGAGAGAGAGAGAGAGAGAGAGAGAGAGAGAGAGAGAGAGAGAGAGAGAGAGAGGGGGGGGGGGGATAATGAGGCAGGGAACAAGGGAAAGGGAGGAGGTTAGAGAGAAAGAGAGAGAGAGAGGGACGGGACAGAGGGAGACACACACAGACACACACACACTCTGAGACACACAGACACACACACACTCTGAGACACACAGACACACACACACACTGAGACACACACACACACAGACACACACACACACACTCTGAGACACACAGACACACAGAAGGGAGGGAGAGGGAGACACACACACACACACACACACACACACACACACACACACACAAACACACACACTGATCGCATTTCGTTTATTCCATTAGTTTGGAGTTCAGCTCCAGGAGCTGCTGCTGCTGCTGCTGCGATTCAATAAACTGGAGCAGAGATACGGGACTGGAGTCCTGCAACTGGGACTCAACTGGGACTGAACTGGGACTCAACTGGGACTGAACTGGGACTCAACTGGGACTGAACTGGGACTCAACGGGGACTCAACGGGGACTCAGCAGTTTTTTTTTTCCTAATTGGACCATTACAGTAAAAAAAAACAGATTTTTGATTTTTTTTTTCTTCTTCAGCAAAAGCCGAGATCGGGGATCGAATTTCCTAAAAAGGTAAGCTCTGGAATTGCATAAAATAGCAGTCGATCTTTTACTACGGTTTTACTGCACTTTACTGTTGTGATACTGCACTATTTTGAATAAAATAACAGTTTTTAATTTGCAATAAAACCGAGAGCTGCTTAATATGGTGACGCCTCAAATACTGTGGTTAATTACATATTATTATTATTATTATCATTATTATTACATATTATTTCTGTCCCTCAGTCTGTGTCGCTTTGACTGAGTTCAGGAGCTGCTCTTCAGTTCTCGTTGCGCTGTCGTAGTTATTGTGAATCGGGACAGCCCTGGCTATAGGACTACAGCTCCCAGCATGCCTCTGCGCCCGCGGCCATGGCGAGGCATGCTGGGAGCTGTAGTTCTTTAACTGCAACGCGCTGGGCTGGGCTGTATTACATTGTTTTGCTCAGTCTGCGTTGCTTTGACTGTGAGTTCGGGAGCTGCTCTTCAGTTCTAGCTGCGCTGCCAGAGACACGCGTGTAACACGGGAGGCGAGATCATCGTCACATCAGTGATAGTGCCATCTAGTGCACAGCGAGTGTACTGCCAGCAAAACTAAAACGAAATCCAAAAAGTGACAGACCACTAGATGGCACTGCTGGCTCTTCCCTTCTATAAAGACAAAGGCTGATCTCGCCTCCCGTATTACACGCGTGTCTCTGGCAGCGCAGCTAGAACTGAAGAGCAGCTTCCGAGCTCACAGTCAAAGCAATGCAGACTGAGCAAAACAATGTAATACAGCCCAGCCCAGCGCACTGCAGTTAAAGAACTACAGCTCCCAGCATGCCTCGCCATGGCCGCGGGCGCAGAGGCATGCTGGGAGCTGTAGTCCTATAGCCAGGGCTGTCCCGATTCACAATAACTACGACAGCGCAGCTAGAACTGAAGAGCAGCTCCTGAACTCACAGTCAAAGCAACACAGACTGAGGAACACAAATAATAATTAAACTCAGTATTTGAGTGATTGCAAATATTGCTGCTTCACAGTATGAAATATATATTTTTTTCCCATAATTAATAATACCGACAATGGTATCCTCTCTCCCTCTTTTCTCTCCTTCCCTTCTCTCTTCTCCCTCCTTCCTCTCCCTATCTCCTCTCTCTTTCCCTCTCTTCTCCCTCCTTCCTCTCCCTATCTCCTCTTTCCCTCTCTTCTCTCCTCTCTCTCTTTCCCTCTCTCCTCCCTGTCTCTCTAGCTCCCTCTAGGAGGCTGTCAGCGGTACTGCAATGCCAGAAATTTGCACCAACTCCTCAGAATGTCTCCCCTCCCCCTCCCCCTCCCCCCTCCCCCTCCTTCTCCCTGCCCCTCTCCCCTTCATCTCCCCTTTCCTTTACCCCCTCCCCCCTCTCCCCCTCCCTCCCTCCTCTCCCCTCCCCGGTGGTTCTGATCCCGGCCAGCGTTCTGGTTCCGGTCGTGTTCACCCTGATCTTCCTGCTGGGCACTGTGGGTAACGGGCTGGTTCTGGCGGTTCTGCTGCGGAACGGTCCACAGGTGAAGTACAACACGACCAACCTCTTCATCCTGAGCCTGTGCGCCGCTGACCTCTGCTTCATCCTGTGCTGCGTGCCGTTCCAGGTGAGGCCACCGGGGTGCGCTGCTGAGCCTACAATGCTTGCCTATGCTTTACCAGACCTCTCTGTGCTTTACAATGCTTCCCTATGCTTTACCAGACCTCTCTGTGCTTTACAATGCTTCCCTATGCTTTACCAGACCTATCTGTGCTTTACAATGCTTCCCTTTGCTTTACCAGACCTCTCTGTGCTTTACAATGCTTCCCTATGCTTTACCAGACCTCTCTGTGCTTTACAATGCTTCCCTGTGCTTTCCCAGACCTCTCTGTGCTCCACAGCGCCCCCCTGTGCTTGACCGTGCCCCCTCTCTCCTCTTAGGGGACGATCTACTCTCTGGACGGTTGGCTGTTCGGAGCGTTCATGTGCAAGGCGGTTCATTTCTTCATCTACCTGACGATGCACGCCAGCAGCTTCACCCTGGCAGCCGTGTCTGTGGACAGGTACGAGCGATCACTGGAGAGCACGCCAGCAATCACTGCAAATCACTGGAAATCACACCAGGAATCACTGGAAATCACACCAGAAATCACGGGAAACCACACCAGAAATCACTGGAAATCACACCAGCAATCACTGGAGATCACACTCAGAGATCTCCAGTGAAAATTAGCACAAGAAATCACACGCGGGAAAGCGCTAGAAATCAAACCAAAAAGAAATTATAAAAAGATCACACGAAATCACACCCCAAAAAAACAGATTTACAATCACACGAGACTGCTAGAAATCACAAGAAATCACACCCCAAAAAAACGATTTACAATCACACGAGACTGCTAGAAATCACAAGAAATCACATGTGGAGGAAAATAAAAACACACTCTAGAAATCACAAGAAAGCAACGTAAAGAAATCGAACCCAAACCCTCTTTCCTTCCACCTATAAATATATAAAGAGATGTTTTCATTTCCCTAGCCTGACAACAACAACAACAACAACAATAATAATAATAATAATAATAATAATAATAATAATAATAATAATAATAATAATTTCTCCCCCCCCCCCTCTCAGGTACCTGGCGATCCGCCACCCCCTCAAGTCACGTGACCTTCGCACCTCCCGCAACGCCGCGGTCGCCATCGCCCTCATCTGGACCCTCTCCCTGCTCTTCAGCGCCCCCTACCTCAGCTACTTCCACACGGTGCGCTTCCGCGGGGGCGGGGCCTCCCCGGACTCCTCCCCCTCGGCGGGGGGCGGGGTCTCGGTGGTCTGCGTCCCGGTGTGGACGGACCGGAGCCGGAAGATCATGGATCTGATCACCTTCTCCTTCGGGTACCTCCTGCCCGTCTGCACCCTGGGGCTCGCTTACGCCCGCACCCTCCTCTTCCTGTGGGGTCCCGGGGACCCCCTGGACCGGCCCCCGGGGGCCCAGCCCGGCCGGGGAGCCCGGGGTCGCGTCACCAGGATGATCGTGGCCGTGGCCGTGCTGTTCTGCGTGTGCTGGCTGCCCCATCACCTCCTCATCCTGTGGTTCTGGTTCGGGAGGCATTTCCCGTTCAACCGGGTCACCTACGCTCTTCGCCTGGCCTCGCACTGCCTCTCCTACGCCAACTCCTGCCTCAACCCGCTAGTCTACGCGCTGGCGTCCAAGCACTTCCGCAAAGGGTTCAAACAAGTCTTCACCTGCCTGCTGCTGCAGCAGAGGAGCGGCCGACAGAGACCGCCTGCCTCCCGCCAGCATGCCGCTCCCACAGCCCTGAGAGGACTGATGGACCCTCCCTCTCTCCCTCCTCCCCCTCCTCCCTCCTCCGCCGGCCTCTACAAGCTCCTCCCCTTCCGTCGACACGGCAACAGGGTCGCCCCCTTGCCCGGCAGCGACACCCCCCCGGCCGCTAAGCCAATCGAGGCGCGCGATGTCAGCCACGCCTCTTCCGAGGGAGAGATCGGAGGGGCGGGGCCGAGCAGGAGAGGGGAGGAGCCCGGAACAGGAGGAGGGGCAGAGAGGGATCGCCGAGGGAAGGGGGTCCCTGGGAAGCGTTGTGATTGGACGGCGGGACAAAGGAGGGAGGGGCCTGGGAAGGCTTGGGAAGTCTAGAAGAGATTATATATATATTTTTTAAAATAGAGAATTCTTTTTTCTTATTAAACGTGCCTCACCGTCTCTCTCTGTGCTTTATTACACTGTGCTGTGCTTTTACTGTGGGACAAATAGGGGTTGGGGGTCAACCTGAGAATTTGTACAAGTTTTTAAAATGTTAATATATTGACTTTGTCTCTCTCCCCACTCCTCTCTCTCCTCTTCCTCTCTCTCTCCTCTCTCTCTCCCCTCTCCTCTCTCTCTATATATATAATCAGATGTGTTTTATGGTTTGTAAGTCTTTGTTTATTTAATTATTGGTGTTGCCAAAATCTGAATAAATAAAAGTCTAATATCTTCTGTCTGTGTGTGTGTGTGTGTGTCTCAGTGTGTGTGTCTGTCTCTCAGTGTGTGTGTGTGTGTGTCAGTGTGTGTGTGTGTCAGTGTGTGTGTGCGTGTGTGTGTGTCAGTGTGTGTGTGTGTCTGTCTCTCAGTGTGTGTGTGTGTGTGTCTCAGTGTGTGTGTCTGTCTCTCAGTGTGTGTGTGTGTGTGTCAGTGTGTGTGTCTGTGTGTGTCTCTCAGTGTGTGTGTCTGTGTGTGTCTGTCTCAGTGTGTGTGTGTGTCTCTCAGTGTGTGTGTGTGTGTGTCTGTCTCTCAGTGTGTGTGTGTGTGTGTGTCTGTCTCTCAGTGTGTGTGTGTGTGTGTCTGTCTCTCAGTGTGTGTGTGTGTGTGTGTGTGTGTGTGTGTGTGTGTCTGTCTCTCAGTGTGTGTGTGTGTGTCTGTCTCTCAGTGTGTGTGTGTGTGCGTGTCTCTCAGTGTGTTTGTGTGTGTCTCTCAGTGTGTGTGTGTGTGTGTGTGTGTCAGTATATTTCATTTTTCATCAGGGTCTGAATTGAAGAAATGTATAAAAATAAATAATTAATAATATTCTGAACAAGAAACTGCGGAGAGAGAGAGAGAGAGAGAGAAAGAGAGAGAGAGAGAGAGAGAGACGCTGATGAGCTGATCAGACACCTCCACACCAGGACTGAGAGAAGAAACAGAATCTACAAATTACTGGAGAGGAGAGAGAGAGGAGAGAGGAGGGGAAGGGAGAGGGGAGAGAGGAGAGAGGAGATGATATATATATGTGTGCATCTGTTCATAATATGTATGAAATTGCTTTGGCAACACTGTGGAAAATAAGTCATGCTGATAAATCACTTTGAATTGAATTGATTGAGAGAGGAGAGTTATTATTAGACACTAGCTTTGTGAAGGAAAGATGGACAGAAAAGAGAGAAAGAAAGAAACATTTTGTGACCTTGGTTATTTTCTATAGCTCTCTCTGTGCCTGAGACACAGGAGCCAATCAGAGAAAAGGAAGTCTGGTAAAGCATAGGGAAGCATTGTGAAGCACAGAGAGGTCTGGTAAAGCATAGGGAAGCATTGTAAAGCACAGAGAGGTCTGGTAAAGCATAGGGAAGCATTGTAAAGCACGGAGAGGTCTGGTAAAGCAGAGGGAAGCATTGTAAAGCACGGAGAGGTCTGGTAAAGCATAGGGAAGCATTGTAAAGCACAGAGAGGTCTGGTAAAGCATAGGGAAGCATTGTAAAGCACAGAGAGGTCTGGTAAAGCATAGGGAAGCATTGTAAAGCACAGAGAGGTCTGGTAAAGCATAGGGAAGCATTGTAAAGCACAGAGAGGTCTGGTAAAGCATAGGGAAGCATTGTAAAGCACAGAGAGGTCTGGTAAAGCATAGGGAAGCATTGTAAAGCACAGAGAGGTCTGGTAAAAGCATTCTCTCTCTCGCTCTCTCGCTCTCGTTTACAGCACTCAGAGGGTCGAAGGCCTCTCTCTCTCTCTCCAGTCTCTCTCATCTCTCCCAGTCGCTGCTAATGGCCCCTGTTTATCCCGTGCTGTGTTATTAGCGAGCTGGTGTGTCGGGCAGGGGTGTAATTACAGGACGAGGCGACCGCACAAAATCACACAGACACTCAGAGAGAAAGAGAGAGGGAGCAGGGGGTCAGTTCTGAGAGTCATTGCACAAAATAACCAGCTGCTGAAACATCAACCGAGATTAGAGTCGTGTTTTTTTAAAGACACACAAACCAAATTATATATATAAATATATATATATATGACCAAATGTTTTGCAGCCCCCTCTATATAGAATAAACTCATTTTGCTGGCTAGGACTACACCTCCCAGCATGCCTCTGCACCGCAGCAATGGTGAGGCATGCTGGGAGCTGTAGTTCTTTATGCTGTGGTCTCGTATCACAAGCGATACGGACCTCTATTACTATACATCATGTACAGCTGTGGGCAAAAGTTTAGCAGCATCACCCTCTATAGAGAATGAACTGATTCAGCTTCATAGAGTCCAATGAAAGCTGCTGAATAATGTTCCCTTGTTAACATATTGAATTCCACACCCTCTATATAGAATGAACTCCCTCAGCTTCATAGAGTCCAATGAAAGCTGCTGAATAATGTTCCCTTGTTAACATATTGAATTCCACCCCCTCTATATAGAATGAACTCCCTCAGCTTCATAGAGTCCAATGAAAGCTGCTGAATAATGTTCCCTTGTTAACATATTGAATTCCACCCCCTCTATATAGAATGAACTCCCTCAGCTTCATAGAGTCCAGTGAAAGCTGCTGAATATCCTTGAAGTTAAATAATAAAAAAATAAATCGAAATTATGTTCATATAATTATTTACTATTTAAATTAATATCTCAAATCTAAAATTCTAAAACGATGCAAAACTTTTCCAGCCCTCGGGACTCGAATGAGCGACACGATGCTGCCGCCCAGTGGATAAAAACTGTAACTACAACAATTTAAAAAAAAAACAAAAAAAAAAACAAACGTTTTTATTAAATTTTAATGAAGGGGAGGACTCCGTTCAGAGCCTCGGAGCTCGTCCGCTTCCCAGCAGCTGATAGATCTCAGAACGTTATCATGTCTGGTCTCAAAGGACCCCAGCGATTCAGAATCCACAGCGTGGCTCCGTAACCCACGGCAACGCTTGGTAACCCTCGGCAACGCTTGGTTAACCCATTCCACCCCCTATCTGTGTACGAAATGAAAACAGGAGGCTGTTTTTTTTATATAATTTATATTCATTTATTTATAAATGTATACCACTACATCGTTTCAATGCTCTCTCACACACACGCACACGCACACACTGTTCCGCTACAGGAATATTTCATGGAGCGCTAATAATATTTTCTCAGTTACGATCGGACAGTTTTTTATGCTGATTTTAATTGATTTTCAAATTTTTTTTTTTTAAAAAAAAAATTCATTCTCTTACCTCTTATCTTTTATTAAAATCAGCGCTCCTTTAAAAGGGAGGGGCCAGCGATACTGTTAATAAAGCTAATAAGAGGCGAGAGAATGGATTTTAAAGATGGTCAGCGCTCCTTTAAAGGGAGGGACCAGCAATACTGTTAATAAAGCTAATCAGAGGTGAGAGAATGGATTTTAAAGATGGTCAGCGCTCCCTTTAAAGGGAAGGGCCAGCGATACTGTTAATAAAGCTAATCAGAGGTGAGAGAATGGATTTCAAAGATGGTCAGCGCTCCTTTAAAGGGAGGGGCCAGCGATCCTGTTAATAAAGCTAATAAGAGGTGAGAGAATGGATTTTAAAGATGGTCAGCGCTCCTTTAAAGGGAGGGACCAGCGATCCTGTTAATAAAGCTAATAAGAGGTGAGAGAATGGATTTTAAAGATGGTCAGCGCTCCTTTAAAGGGAGGGACCAGCAATACTGTTAATAAAGCTAATCAGAGGTGAGAGAATGGATTTTAAAGATGGTCAGCGCTCCTTTGAAGGGAGGGACCAGCGATACTGTTAATAAAGCTAATAGGAGATGAGAGAATGGATTTTACAGTGTGTGTGTGTGTGTTGGGTTTGTTGCTATGGCGTTGCTATGGCTGCTGGTTGCTAGGAGACCACGCCGTGCTTGCGCCCGACCTCCACGAAGGACTCCACGCAGCGGTCGATGTCATCGTCGGAATGCGCTGCCGAGATTTGAACCCGGATCCTGGCCTTGCCCTTAGGACCACGGGGGTAACTGAACCCAATGACATAGATACCTGAGAGAGAGAGAGAGAGAGGGGGAGAGGAGAGAGGAGAGAGAGAGTGAAGAGAAGAGAGAGGAGAGAGAGGGGGAGAGAGGGAGAAGAGGAGAGAGGGGGAGAGAGGGAGGAGAGACAGAGAGAGGGGGGAGAGAGAGAGAGGAGGAGAGGGGGAGAGAAAGAGAGAGAGGGAGAGAGAGAGAGGAGGATTGAATTTACACTGAAGACGCTGAGAGAGACTTCTAGTGGAAACGTTTGCCGTTGAATTTACACTGAAGACTGTGTTCTAGTTGGTACAGTCCTGTATTGTCTATGCTGTAGTTGGTACAGTCCTGTATTGTCTCTGTTCTAGTTGGTACAGTCCTGTATTGTCTATGCTGTAGTTTGTACAGTCCTGATTGTCTCTGTTCTAGTTGGTACAGTCCTGTATTGTCTCTGTTCTAGTTGGTACAGTCCTGTATTGTCTCTGTTCTAGTTGGTACAGTCCTGTATGTCTATGCTGTAGTTGGTACAGTCCTGTATTGTCTCTGTTCTAGTTGGTACAGTCTTGTATTGTCTCTGTTCTAGTTGGTACAGTCCTGTATTGTCTATGCTGTAGTTGGTACAGTCCTGTATTGTCTCTGTTCTAGTTGGTACAGTCCTGTATTGTCTCTGTTCTAGTTGGTACAGTCCTGCATTGTCTCTGTTCTAGTTGGTACAGTCCTGTATTGTCTCTGTTCTAGTTGGTACAGTCCTGTATTGTCTCTGTTCTAGTTGGTACAGTCCTGTATTGTCTATGCTGTAGTTGGTACAGTCCTGATTGTCTCTGTTCTAGTTGGTACAGTCCTGTATTGTCTCTGTTCTAGTTGGTACAGTCCTGTATTGTCTCTGTTCTAGTTGGTACAGTCCTGTATTGTCTATGCTGTAGTTGGTACAGTCCTGTATTGTCTCTGTTCTAGTTGGTACAGTCTTGTATTGTCTCTGTTCTAGTTGGTACAGTCCTGTATTGTCTATGCTGTAGTTGGTACAGGTCCTGTATTGTCTCTGTTCTAGTTGGTACAGTCCTGTATTGTCTCTGTTCTAGTTGGTACAGTCCTGCATTGTCTCTGTTCTAGTTGGTACAGTCCTGTATTGTCTCTGTTCTAGTTGGTACAGTCCTGTATTGTCTCTGTTCTAGTTGGTACAGTCCTGTATTGTCTCTGTTCTAGTTGGTACAGTCCTGTATTGTCTCTGTTCTAGTTGGTACAGTCCTGTATTGTCTATGCTGTAGTTTGGTACAGTCCTGTATTGTCTCTGTTCTAGTTGGTACAGTCCTGTATTGTCTCTGTTCTAGTTGGTACAGTCCTGTATTGTCTCTGTTCTAGTTGGTACAGTCCTGTATTGTCTCTGTTCTAGTTGGTACAGTCCTGTATTGTCTATGCTGTAGTTGGTACAGTCCTGTATTGTCTCTGTTCTAGTTGGTACAGTCCTGTATTGTCTCTGTTCTAGTTGGTACAGTCCTGTATTGTCTCTGTTCTAGTTGGTACAGTCCTGCATTGTCTCTGTTCTAGTTGGTACAGTCCTGTATTGTCTCTGTTCTAGTTGGTACAGTCCTGTATTGTCTATGCTGTAGTTGGTACGCTCCACAGCGGGGGTTGTCCCCTCCTCACCTCTCTGCAGCAGGTCGTCAGCCATCGTTGAGGCGAGCCGGGCGTCCCCAACATCACGGGGCAGATGGGATGCTCCGCCCCCGAGACTGAGAAACCAGCCGCTGTCATCTTACTGCGAAACCTGAGAGAGGAGAGAGAGAGAGGGAGAGAGAGGAGAGAGAGAGGAGAGGAGGGAGAGAGAGAGAGAGAGAGAGAGAGAGGGGGAGAGAGAGGAGGAGAGAGAGAGAGAGAGGAGAGAGAGAGAGAGAGAGGAGGGAGAGAGAGAGGGAGGGGAGAGAGAGGGGGAGAGAGAGAGAGAGGGGGAGAGGAGAGGAGGAGAGAGAGAGAGAGGAGAGAGAGAGAGAGAGACGGAGGAGAGAGAGGAGGAGAGAGAGGGAGAGAGAGGAGGGAGAGAGGAGAGGGAGAGAGGAGAGAGAGGAGAGGGAGAGAGGAGAGAGAGAGAGGAGAGAGGAGGGAGAGAGAGAGAGGAGGAGAGAGAGAGAGAGAGAGAGAGAGGAGGGAGAGAGAGAGAGGAGAGGAGAGAGAGAGAGGGGAGAGAGGAGGAGAGGAGAGAGGAGAGAGGAGAGAGAGAGAGGAGAGAGAGGAGGGAGAGGGGGAGGAGAGGAGGGAGAGAGAGAGGAGAGAGGGAGGAGGAGAGAGGAGGGAGAGAGAAGAGAGGTGAGAGGAGAGAGAGGGAGAGAGAGAGAGAGAGGAGAGAGAGAGAGAGAGGAGAGGAGAGAGGGGAGAGAAGAGAGGAGGGAGAGAGAGGGAGA
>NW_026707366.1:0-28190 GCF_902713425.1 Acipenser ruthenus
GATAGAGTGGAAACCCCTATCATTGGACAGAAGTAAGACAAATGGGAGTGGAGTCAACAATTGCTTACAAAGGTATAAATGTCAAACATTATTATTTGTTTATTTAGGAGACGCCTTTATCCAAGGCGACTTACAGAGACTAAGGTGTGTGAACTATGCATCAGCTGCAGAGTCACTTACAAATACGTCTCACCCGAAAGACGGAGCACAAGGAGGTTAAGTGACTTGCTCAGGGTCACACAATGAGTCAGTGGCTGAGGTGGGATTTGAACCAGGGACCTCCTGGTTATAAGCCTGTTTCTTTAACCACTGGACCACACAGCCTCCTATATTGTAAAGATTGTAAAGTCTTTTTATCTCTTTCGAATTGACTCCATGGATATCCGTGCATGATGGGAGACTACATTTGGGGGCTGATTCGTAAAAGTGATTTACAGTATAGTCGTAAATCTCGAAAAACTACTCACTTCTAAATCTTTTGTAGTCATTTTTGTATTACTTTAGTATAAATACATATTAATTTGGATTCATATGTTGTTTTTTTCTGAATTTATGTGAACGAAAAGACACAAATTCGCCCGTTTTCTCATTGGAAATAGGTAAATTTCAAAATATCACTGTCCTGGTCACAAAAGCAAAGTTTGTGGGGAATAATAGCCATTTTCTATACTTTTGAGGCATAAGCAATTAGGAAATAACACTTACTACCCAGGAACAAAAATTGTGTTACATAGTGTTATTGTCTTGTTCACAGTCATCTTAAAATAACATGCTGCTGATGTATTTATTTTCAAAAGGTCTTCTTTAGGTTGGACTGCGCAGTGCTGTCCTTTTTTTCTTAGGGTGGGGGGTCTATTTCACAGTCTTGCACCAGGGCCCAGTAAATCATAGTGCCAATGCAAAATGAAAGGGACGGAATAGCGCCGCCACCTCATTTGCATTGGATTAATGATGTTTACGTATGTAAAGCAGCATGTTAACCACAGATAATGAGCTGCCATACATTCATGAGCTATTCATGAAGGTCTCACAAGGATTCTGTGCAGGCAAAAATGACCCCAAAATTCCACCGACGGAATGCTGCCGTAAAGTGGACAGCATTCCATCAGTGGAAGCTGTGTACAGATTTGGGGGTCTATACAGGACTTTAAGGCCCTGTATAGCCATAACTTGTTAATACGACACTATGATTTGTTATGGCTAATTGTAAGTAGACTAAGATAAAAAGAAATATGCTAAAATAATTTAGTTTCAATTTAAAATAATATTGTTTTATTTGCGTGTCCTACAACAACGTGAAGCCTACAACACATCAGCATGGTTTGCTTTGTACTGTAGGATAGACTAAAAAAAAGGTATTCATTTGATTTTATTACTGTACTGTTTAAGCCTATTGTACATATCTATATTTTTACATAATGTAATGTGTACAAACACATTAATTTTAATATGCCATTGTATTTATTAGGCTATTAATATATATATATATACATACAGTGTATATATATATATATATATATATATATATATATATATATATATATATATATATATATATTACTAAACAAACATAAATCATTGAAAACATACAAATATATGTATAGTACTTTAAGTGCCTTTTTCCATCCATCACAACGTACATAACAGCCTACTAATTCAAATGGCATATAGCTTGTATGTACTACATATCTGCTTTCAGCACGGCCGTCTAGGAAAGATAACCCCACTCAACACAGAAGTAAACTGGTAAATGTCGAAAAAATATATATATACAAATATATGAATAACGAACTAACTAAACTAGCAAATAAATAAATTAATAAATTAATAAATAAATAAATAAATAAAACCTCCTAAGATAAAGAAACACCTCCCGAAAATCTGAAGAAAAAAATGTGCAAAAAATCTAAATATATTCTTAACCTACAGTGCCTATAGAAAGTCTACACCCCCTTGAGCTTTTTTCACATTTTGTTGTATATATATTTGTTGTATATATTAAAAATACAAAACTGAAAGATCATAATTGGATAAGTCTCCATCCCCCTGAGTTAATACTTGGTGGAAGCACCTTTGGCAGCAATTACAGCTGTGAGTCTGTTGGGATAGGTCTCTACCAAACTTTGCACACCTAGATTTGGCAATATTTGACCATTCTTCTTTACAAAACTGTTCAAGCTCTGTCAAGTTCCTTGGGGAGCGTTGATGGACAGCAATCTTCAAGTCATGCCACAAATTTTCAATTGGATTTAGGTCAGGGCTCTGACTGGGCCACTCAAGGACATTTACCTTTTTGTTCCTTAGCCACTCCAGTGTAGCTTTGGCTGTGTGCCTTGGAACGTTGTCATGCTGAAAGGTGAACTTCCATCCCAGTTTCAGCTTTCTTGCAGAGGGCAGCAGGTTTTCCTCAAGGACTTCTCTGTACTTTGCTCCATTCATTTTCCCTTCTATCCTGACAAGTGCCCCAGTCCCTGCCGATGAGAAACATCCCCATAACATGATGCTGCCACCACCATGCTTCACAGTAGGGATGGTGTTCTTTGGGTGATGCGCTGTGTCAGACCACAAAACTTTTTGCCACATGGCTACAGAATCTCCTGAGTGTTTTTTTGTATACTTCAAACAGGATTCAAGGTGGGCTGTCTTGAGTAATGGCTTCCTTCTTGCCACCCTACCATACAGGCCAGATTTGTGGAGTGCTTGGGATATTGTTGTCACATGCACACTTTGACCAGTTTTGGCCATAAAAGCCTGTAGCTCTTGCAAAGTTGCCATTGGCCTCTTGGTAGCCTCTCTGATCAGTCTCCTTCTTGCTCGGTCATCCAGTTTGGAGGGGCGGCATGATCTAGGCAGGGTCTTGGTGGTGCCATACACCTTCCACTTCTTAATAATCGTCTTGACCGTGCTCCAAGGGATATTCAAGGCCTTTGATATTTTTTATACCCATCCCCTAATCTGTGCCTTTCAACAACTTTGTCCCGGAGTTCTTTTGAAAGCACCTTGGTGCTCATGGTTGAGTCTTTGCTTTGAAATGCACTACCCAGCAGAGGGAACCTACAGGAACTGCTGAATTTATCCTGAAATCATGTGAATCACTACAATTTAACACAGGTGGAGGCCACTTAACTTGGTGTGTGATTTTGAAGGCGCTTGGTTACACCTGAGCTTATTTAGGATTGCTATTACAAGAGGGGTGGACACTTATCTAACCAAGCTATTTCAGTTTTTATTTTTAATTAATTTTCTGCACATTTCTAGAATATTCTTTTCACTTGGAAGTTGTGGGGTAGGATGTGTAGATAAATGAAAAATATATATATTTTAATGCATTTTAATTCCAGGCTATAAGGCAACAAAAGGTGAATATTTTGAAAAGGGGTGTAGACTTTCTATAGGCACTGTATATTCTTTACAAACACACAAAAAACAGGTCTGACCTACAATAACTCCAATCTGGAGTTGTAGTCCGACACATTATACATGTATGCAGTGTGGAGTACTGGTTAGGGCTCTGGTCTGTTGACCGGCGGGACCTGGGTTCAATACCAGGACACTGCTGCTGTACCGTTGTGCAACGTATTGATCCAGTAAAAACCCAACTGTATAAATGGGTACCAGAATGTGTATGTAAAATAACTAACTGTAACTCTCTTTGGGGAAAAAAGAATCAGCCAAATAAATTAATTACCATTTTTATAAATAGGTATAAATTAATTACTATAAAAATTAATTATTATAAATAGGTGAGAGCAACATAGTGCTAATTAGAATTTTTCCAATTGGTATTTTTGCTTTTAATTAGTTAGTAAATAATGCCAAATTACCGGCACTTAGTAAATGAGGCCCTTTGTGTGAATAGGTGAAGAAAAACTAATCATGCGTATTATATATATATATATATATATATATATAAACCTGTCAGTGTTTTACTTTTTGTGCTCTGTAATAGAATATTTAGGCTTTCTAGCTATAAATATATTCTCAAAACGGAAGGAAATTCTTTGCAAAAAACTTTGTTAATGCATCAGTTAGGGTTAATATTAAAATGACAAAACCAGTCTCTAGTGTGGCATCCACATTATTATTATTTATTTCTTAGCAAATGCCCTTATGCACGGCGACTTACTGTTGTCACAAAATATCACAGTATAAAGCATCACATTACAAAATATCACATTATAAGATATCACATTATAAGATATCACATTACAGAATATCACATTACAGATAACAGCAGTTATAAAGTACAGTGCGATCAATAGAAAATAAGAGATACATTTCAAATAAGAGCAAAGTAAGGAATGCAGAAAAAAAAAAACATTTAAGAGCAAGTTTGACTAAGAGCAGTTAAACTAACAAACATATTTGTTTATATGAGTAAAGTTCATTAAGAGCACGTAGTAAGTCTGATAGATGGATAAGAACAATTTCAAATAAGCGCAATTACAAAAAACGTGAATATGGAAAATCAAGGACAAGATATAGGAAATAGTTATAATTAAGAGCAGTAGTGTGGAGTAGTGGTTAGGGCTCTGGACTCTTGACCAGAGGGTTGTGGGTTCAATCCCCGGTGAAGGACACTGCTGCTGTACCCTTGAGCAAGGTACTTTACCTAGATTGCTCCAATAAAAACCCAACTGTATAAATGGGGAATTGTATGTAATAATAATGTGATATCTGTATAATGTGAAATAATGTATAATGTGATATCTTGTAACAACTGTAAGTCGCCCTGGATAAGGGCGTCTGCTAAGAAATAAATAATAATAATAATAATAAGTAGTAGAATACAGCAAGGTATGGAGCAGTTCAGTGCAAGTACAAGCTGATACAAGTACTGGTACAATTGGGTGCCATATAGTCCAGTATAGTCGAGAGTTGTGAGATTTACAGATGCTGTCTGAACAGGTGTGTCTTGAGGAGGCACCGGAAGGTGGTCAGGCACTGAGCAGTCAAAGGTGGAGAAGGAGCGTGCTCTGGAAGGAGCGGGCTCTGGAAGCAGCGGAGCGGAGGGGAGTCTTTTGCAAGGGAGGAAGGGGTGATGGGCCAGCATTAGCATTCATAGTAACATAGGGGGAATGGGAGCACTTTAAGAACAGGACACTCATGCGACAGATGTATGACACAATGTTATTGTCACCTTGTGAATCTTGATTATAAATCTCCCGACCTGTGAGGGCGCTGTGTAAAGGGAGCAGTGTGCCCCGGACTGGATGGTCTGACAATTCATTCCAGGGAAAGGTGGAAGTTGGCCATCTAGAAAAGGGGTGGAGCCAGGGTACACCAAGTCATCACCCCAGACCGGAAGCAATATGGCAGCTGCGGATTGGAGGAAAAACGGTTGCACTCGATAACCGAGGGGGCGTGGCTGATGGTACAAAAGGGACGTGGCTAAGCGATCTGTTCCATTGTTATAGTTATGGATGAACTGCAGAAGGATAATAAAATAACCATGAGTGTTTAGTGTTTGTTTGTTTTGTCGTTTCTAATTGTACTTGTTTGTTCTTGTTAGATGGCTAACACGTACCGGGAGCTGTCGCTTAAGGCCAGCACCAACCCGGGCAACACTTCACCAGTGTTCACAAATAAATTGCATTTCATCACTTTCACATTAGCACTCACTCTGGACTTGTGATCGTGTTTGTGTCTTTGTGTGTTTATTATTTTGGGACTGTAACCCATGTATTTCCTGGGATTATTATTTACGGTCGAAACAACCTGAATTACAAATGGAACCCAATAAAGAATTGTTTGGACTGTGAACTTTGTTGTCTGTCATCTGTTACGCATTACATCACTTCTACACCTGCGCACTGCAAACCACTTTGCCACACACCTGCAAAAATTGAAGTGTATGAGGTACACTGTTATGAAACTGTGTTTACATGGGCGAGTGGAATGTGCTGTGTCATGTCAGTTTGAGAGTTTCGCAGTGTCATACTGGATGAGCAACACAATACAGTTAAATGGGAGGGACGGCCTCACCGTCACAGTTGGGCTGTGAGACCAGTGTATTCTGTATTTGCCAGAGTTTTAGGACTATGTTGGCAGATAGCGCACAGATGTGTTATCTGCAGAGAGTTGTACAGTATGTTGTTTGTCTTAACTGATGATGGCTGTCTGTGGTTGCTTGTGTTGCCTTGCCCCTTCCACTGCTTGTAACGTCACATTTCCCTACTTTTGTCGTTTTAATATGAACCCTATGAACTGATGCATTAACAAAGTTTTTTTGCAAACAATATATATATATATATATAGAGCGAGAGAGAGAGAGAGAAAGAGAGAGAGAGAGAGAGAGAAGGGTTTTAATCGATTCACGATTAATCATTTAAAACAATAATTGATTAATCAAAAACAAATCTTTAAATTTGCAGAAGGTGCTTCTAAACACATTGGCAAAAGGGCAACTGGAATGTATTCCCAATATTTCACAATACCTCAGAATTAAGGAAAAAGACTGCAACTTGCAACATTTGTTCATTGGTGCTTTCTTTTCACGGCAGTACTAGGAGTTTATCTTATCATTTTAGTCTCAAGTAAGTTTATTATTTTTTTTATTCAACGTCTTTCTTTCAAACAGTATCAGAAAATGAACAGTTATATCTTCGGCTAACCTAAATAAAATTGCACTCTGTAAATTAAGTTTTTTGCAAAGAATTTACAGAGTGCAATTTATATATATATATATATATATATATATATATATATATATATATATATATATATATATATATATATATATATAAATTGCACTTTGTAAATTAAGTTTTATGCAAGAATATATATGATTGGCTGTTCGCACTCGATCGTTTTCTAATATATTATACAGTATATATATATATATATATATATATATATATATATATATATATATTAGAAAATGATTGAGTGCGAACAGCCAATCAGCTTCCAGATCTAGCAGGCCTCTATTTTGTATAGATGCTTGTTGGAACGTTGAAGTGCTTAACTGTGAATTGAATTTTAAATCAATCTGTGCATAAATACTGGCTTTTTCCCTCAAAATTCTAATCTACAACTATTCTGATAACATAAAAAGCTACTAAACATTGATACTTTCTGACGCTGGTCTAGAGACAAGTGAAATCGTGTCTGTGACAGGACACCGTAATGAAGGCTCAATTTGCACCTACTGGACAGCAAATCAACTGGAAAGACACGACTGGTCCACAATTCTGTCATCAGCTGGATTCAAATAACACCCTCCCTCAAAACCAGCCAGTCAAACTGCCAACCCTGCTTCAGTTCCTTCTGCACCAGCCAATCCACTCCCTGCCAGCTTGAATGATGCCCCGCCTCCAACAACAAGTTTCGAGTCCGACTCAATACTACACAGACTTTTCAACACTGCTGATGTCCAGATTAATTATAATAAAAAATTATAATGAGTAAGACCCCAATAAATAAATATATTAGCCAAATAATAATGATTTTAATAATAATAATAATGTTTTCTCTACATGTATGTTGTTCTTCTATTCTAATTATGTTAGGAACTATTCCTCAGCAGAAGGTTACCCAGCGAAATATCAGAAGTTCAAGGTAAATATTTTCCTGCTGTCAGATCCCGCTTCTCTCTTTCAAACTGTCATCTCCCCACACACACTCAAGTCCCTCCCCCTTCCTCACTCATTGGTCCACCACGCCATATCTCTGACTGGTCGTGTCAGACCTGCTCCCACCCCCCTCAGTGACACATTCACACACGGGCAGTCTTTCAGCTGTAAGTTACACAAGCCCCAAAACACAGAGAACGCTAACAAATCTGAACAAGAATAATACAGCTTCCCCTCTGGTATTGTCAGAGTTTCTGTTTCAGTTGTATTTTTGTCAGCACTCTCCTCCTCAACTGCAGAACCCCCAACTTTTTGAAGCAATGTTGCATTGTTTGCTGACAGACAGAGTTCCAAGTGTGCTTTAGCAAGCGCACAGTATCTAACAGAGACATTTTATTTGCATTGCTTTTCTCTTTTCAGCCATGCTTGCTGTTGCAGTCAGTGTTGTTTTTTTCAAACTGTAAACATGATACTGCGTACAGGGATTAAATAGCCAAGGTACAGTACAGGAGTAATCGCTCAGTAACAAGGTGCAAACAGCTGACTGATCGATCGGTCAAGCTTTTACTACAGCAAAGTGCTGCCTTTTGTATTGAAATCTATGTGAATGGCAAGGTAACAAGGTGAAAGCAGCTGATTGGTGGATTAGTAAGAGCGATTACTACAGTAATAAACAGTGTGTTTGTTATTTACAGTATATATATATATATATATATATATATATATATATATATATATATATATATATATATATATATATATATATATATATTTCTACAGGAAAAAATAAACAAAAACATTCTAAATGTTTCTGTGACAGACAGCAAATAAATCTTAGTCAACAACTGTGAGGGCGCTGTATAACAGGAACAGTGTGCCCCTGACTGGATGGTTTGGCAGTTCATTAGAGGGTCAGTTAGAAGTTGGTCATCCAGAAAGGGGGGCAGAGACACAATACCAGAAGTCATCACCTTAATGCAGTAGGATTGGATTGGAAGGTACGTGATTGCACTCGCTACCGAAGGGGCCGTGACTAAAATTAACTGCGCGTGTGAAAATAAATTGAACCTGACGTGTCTGACGTGCACTTAATAAATGGACTGCAAAGGGTTAAGCAAATAATCCACTTTGCCACAGTTTCCCATTTATTTTCTTTAAAATAACTGAAACTCCCAAAAGCTGGACGCATTGGCTTGCATTTGAGTACCAATTATTGCTTTCTATGATTGCTGTATTTTCACTGTCATGTGACCTTACAAAGTTGATGGGAAGTGTGGCATTTAAGAGCATTCAATAAATATTCTTCATTAACTGCTTCAATTAAATTGCCATTAAAAAATCGAAAGTCCCCTTTACCTCAATCTCTGTGTTTAAGTAGTAATTATTGTTTTCTTGCTGAATTCAATTCTAATTGAAAACATAAGGAACATATTCATAACTAAGTCAGTATAAGTATTTTTGCTACAGAACTTTGACAGGCTCTGTATTATTACCAAGAGAAGGACAAATGTGGGCATTAGGTGGATTTTAGTTCTGCTCTGTTGGCATTTAGTTTTATTAGTCTGAATAAATGTGTGCATAGAAATTGAACTGAACTGGTGGCAGAGCCACAATTTGTTTTGGATATTGTTTGAACATATACCATTTATCTGTGTGATTGCATTTACAAGAACTGGAGATTACTAATTAAGATAATTAACCAGTATGTGTTGTTGTTTCAAGTGCTTTGTGTTCACTGTCAAAATCATCCAATGGCAGGGGTTAGGATGACTGAAAATCCCTGGTTGGCTGGGGGGTGTATCTCGTGAGCACCTCCCCAGGCACGCCCCCCAGCCAATCCAGACCGCCCGATCAGCTCAGCGCCAGACAAACCTACCTGCTCAATTACTTCCCCAGCAATGTGTCTTCTTGCTCATCCCAGCTACTTCCATAAAGGCACACATGCACCCAAGAATCAGCGACAGGGTCTCCCTGTCACAGTGCCTTTTCTGCGATTTTCAACACTTCAAGCCATTGTCTCACCTGGAACGCAAATATACTGCATCAGTTTGGTGTAGTCTGTTGTAATTCATTTCCTGTTTAGATTAATTTAAATGTATTCATTTTCACAGCCTTTCCACAGATTTTCCCACCTCTTTTGAGTTTCCCAGACTTGCTAATATATGCAAGATATGCAGAGTCGCATAAAAGTTCATTAAATTCACAAAATCTTTAAATATCAGGCCCAAAGATGCACACGACCACCTTTTTCAGATCAATATTTTTATTGCTGAAAATCACAATATTTTTCAAAAGGTTATTTTGTCTTAGAAAATTATACTATTAATTCCCTATGTTATCTGTGAATCTGGGTTTTTTTTCTGAGCTTACAACAGTGACAGGGGAAAACGTAGAAGTCAGAGACTGAATCAACATTACAACTGCACCTTGACTGATGGTTGATGGTATTTTCGGCAAGCAACTTGGTGCTTTGGTCTTTGCTCCAGTTTTTGCATCAGAATCTACTGCAAAGAGAAAAGACTGCTTATGTATGTCTGTAATCACAGTGAAGTTGAACTGCACCATGCCTTCACTACTCCAATTTAAAGCATTTTCACTTGTGGTTAATATAGGTAGTGACATGTGCTGCTACAGTCAGGTACACTGCTAAGCGGTGCATGTTATCACTGTGGAGGGAAGTTGGTAGCTTAAGGTGCCTGGAATAAAAGTACCATAAAGACAACATAACTAATGATTCACCAGTCCCTGAGGCATAAGATAGTGATGCAAAATCATCCTCATGTGTGTGTGAATCACTGTTTACCTCATTCTGTCTATTCCCTGTTGGGAGAGAGAGGATTGGAGTGCCCCCTCTTCTCTTATCCACAGACACTCTTACATGCTTGTGAACTTGCCTCATTTCTTAGGCTCTTCACATATTACTTTGAAAAGCCTTAAGCTCTTACCTATATATCATTCTCAGGAACTGTAGGAGTTGAAGGGATGAAATAATAAACAGTCCGGAACTGTGTGGTTCAAACGGTACATATATTTACAATATTTACAATAGTGCGTCACAACAAACAAAACAAAAGAGAGTGGAACGAAAAGAAACAAAAATAACAGACGTTCGGTCTGTTACAGAGCTGGCTGCTCTATGTTTGTCCGATGCAGACGTATCTTTCTTCTCTAGCCCTGGTTACATGGGCTGTCCTTAGTGTTCCTGGTCACAGGAAAAAGGCTACTGGTTAAGATTCCTGTCTCGTTCCTATATATAGTCATGCTCTCATCTGTCCCGTCTCAGACCCAAAGTTTGACCCAACAAGAAGCTCCCTCCCTAGCTATCACAGTTTTCTTTATACTCCCAACCCCGCCCCATCAATCCCATCCTCAATCACTCATTAACAAATTGGTTAATTACTTAACCTTGGGATTGAAGTACCGGAATCGGAAGCACCTGTGTAGCTGCCCTTATCAAGTTGGCCGTCGCAACCAGACTCTATAACTAATGTCAGTTCCTTCTTGATAAGTGAGTTAGCCTCTTTAGCACCTCCGTCTGTCGGGAGGCCACATTTCACTCCTTCAATATACCTTCACCCTGCCACAGGAACATAATTGAAAATGATCATTCTACTCTGCAGTGGGTCATTATCATTATCATTTATGACTTGTAATGTAGGTAAGCCCATACACAGAAAAACAACTGTAATCCACCTACTCATACCCCTTACATCTATTTCAGTGATAATGACTGTAAATCAAACCAGTTTGCAGATACCTCTCCAATCAAAATGATAAGATTCACTGGATGTTATTCCACCCTCTCAGAAAGTGTGTATATACATTGTGTCATGAAATCCGTGGGTTCAGATTCCTTTACGTACTCTTTATATTTGCTCAGCACACACTCTTATCTCAGGGGAGACGTTAGGAGGACAGAGATGTTATAACTCCTAGTGGTATATACTTGGTGCTCTGGACCCGCAGTATATCCGGATGACCAGTATAGTACCCAAGAAATTGACAGACTCATGTATCTAAAGTGTTTTTTACGAACCAGAGTATAATCAGTACTCCTTCGGTTTATTAACAGTTAAATATTGGATTGAGTAGCTACAGGCTACTTCATATCCCCAGCTGACAGACGTTCTGGGCCTGCAGGCCTGGCCACGACCACGACACTAAAAAACACCCAGTAGCCTATTTCAGCACATTCAACAAATGTTCTCTTATTCTCTAAACATAGTGTGAGTCCCTTATAGCAATACATGCAATACATGTGAGATAAAATAATAATTGATTAATGCTTACCCTTTAATATAAATCGTAAAGCAATATGACTGTCTTCACCAGGCAAATGAAACTGAGTTCAATCAGCTCAATTATGTAGGTTTGCAGGAGATGGACCACCTTACCCTGTCTGGGATGAGTGTGGTACTCCATTGTAATTACTTAGGAGTTATACAGGTTTTTCGTCTCATTGGAATACATGGGACGCCTCAATTAAATCCAGTCATTAATCTGTTGAGACAGCTCTTTTCCCTTTTACAAATAATAGTTTTCAAAAGATCCGGACTAACTTTTCAGAATTAATAGGTGTCATGTACTCAATAAATTCAAGACTTCACATTTGTCTAACTCCAAACTTTATGATCTCACTCCTTGCTTTCCTCCGAGCCCCTCCTTTATCTGAAAAGTCAAGTGAACCAAGGTTCCCAGGATCTTGGTTTATAATATAATATAAAAAACACTACTGTTATAGGTGCATGCAAAACACTATTTTTATATGTGTTATTTATAAGAGATGTTCTTATGTGACATCATCTTCTAATTGATTATATTTTGCTAAATTAAAGGTATGTGTTTCATCATTTTGTTAATGAGTCCGTTTTAATTCCATATACCATTGTCTAACAGAGTATTTGACAAAAGATTGTCTCATACAGTATTTAAGTCAATTAGTTTCACTAAGTTTAAGTGGTAATAATTTTCATTACTATTATTTTTCCCTTAAAAGATGCACTAACCAGGCTCTGACCTGTATCTGACTCTAAGTATATGCTACTGCAATCAATTTCCAGTCTCTTGTTTTTTCAAAGGCCAGAGTCTGTGCAAACACTTTTTAGATATATGACCTATCAATGTCTGTTAAGCCATAATTTTTGCATATTATTTCAAGATATATTCTTATCTGTGCTAAACCACTAATTCCATAAACCTCAAATCCCAAATCTATAAGACTTGCAGTTTTGCTAGAGTGGAATGTAAGAAGATCCTCTCCTTTCTCTACAGCTCGTATATCTTCAATCAAGGAGAGAGGCCCCCTTTTTCAATGCAGCAGTTTCAAAGAACCAAATTATAAGGACTCCATCTACCATCATTAGACAATAGTATAGTGGATTAATAACAAGGTACATTATAGTATATTATTACAAACTTAACAAACACAACACCTTTTATATTCTATAATTCAATGGATATCATAATGTCTAGAGGTCTTCTTGTTCAATAGAAGGAGAAAGAAACTGTACCACTTTCCCAATTAATTAAATCGAATACTGCTTCCAGCTTTTAATCTTCTTATCAATATAGTAAAGTCATGAACAAGCAATAATACTCGTCAGTTGTAAATAATATGTTTTCTTATTATAGCAAATACTTAAAACATATTATTAATCTTATGAAATCAAATAATTATTTTTAGTTTCAAATATCATGCTGTCTAAAAAAGGGGTTGATCATTTATTTTATTAATTTATAATACCTTCGTGTCTAATTTCTATTCTTTAACTATTATGAACTATAAACAGTGTCAATTAGCACTGAACCTGTTTCATTATAAGATAATCTTTCAATTAATTTACTTCAGTTTAACAGTTGCTCCTAGAATTTATAATATCACTTTATTTCTTTGGTGATTCCCTCTAAGATTTAAATCCAAATACAGGCCAGTATAACTGCATTCGACTCTTATATTTTTTATAATGACTGAACTAGGCTTGACCCTGTTCTTTGTTCATACAAAATCCAGCTGAGACAGGTTTTTTTTTCTTAAGACCTTGGCTGTTAGGTTAATTTATATGTTGTAAAGAATCTCTTTCTTATCTTGTCTTCAGAAACATAAATTTGTAGGTGTGATTAAGTTCACTTTTTAGCCAGAATGGTGCTTTTTATCAAGTGTCATGCTTTCTGAAGATAAGATATACAAGCGGTAAATCGTTCATTATATATTTTCTTAGAAATTCCCAGATTATTAAGTACTTAATTAAAAACATGTGTAGACTGACCTATTTCATGGAGCAAGAGAGCCACCTACTGGCGGTACAAGGATACTCTCTCTTTATCCTTCCTTCAAAAAACCTCTAACACTTCATTTTTATATCAAAGTACATTCTATATTTGATATCGCCTAGTACATGTCCGGCATACCCACACGTACCTAAAAGGATTCAGCTTCTGTACCAGGTTTCGCTCTAGTTGTTTCCACAAGAAGTCCCTTGATCCAATGTTTCTCCATCACAGGTGTGGATTTCCATGGTCTGATTTCATTCCTATAAGATACTTGGACACGTTTAGCTGTACATATTATTTCTATATATTTCCTTTTGTTCACACAGGGTCATTTTGCAAGGTATGCCCTCCATCCAGAATACTAAAGCAGGTCAAAGCTCACTGTGATTCATTTATTATTTATTTCTTAGCAGACGATTCATATTTTTGGGCACTCAGTTGTTGCCTTGCCCTACATGATCAGTTGGCAGACTCAACATAACTGAATCTGAATCAGTTGATGAACCGTGCACTGTAGCTTACTGAGATCCTCCATGCAAAGGAGTCCAGTGTTTTACTACACGGAATAACTAGTTCAGCGTCACCTGCGACAATTGTATTTATTTTATTTTTAAACACAAAAAGAAGTTAGGTTTGGTCTGGGTAAATATGCTGTTGTATGAACCACAGCAATATGTAACGTTAATCAAATGCATAAAGTAGAGGCAATTGGAATCTGGAGGAACATTTTTAAGTCCATGTCTGCAGAGTGTTCTGTGTTTAGTATTTGTATTAATAATGGCTTATAAAAATACAAATCAAGTAAACATAATCATATGTTTGAAAAAAGAAACAAGGACCAGGGGTCACAAATGGAGATTAGATAAAGGGGCATTCAGAACAGAAAATATGAGGCACTTTTTTTACACAGAGAATTGAGAGGGTATGGAACCAACTCCCCAGTAATGTTGTTGAAGCTGACACCATGGGATCTTTCAAGAAGCTGCTTGATGAGATTCTGGGATCAATAAGCTACTAACAACCAAACGAGCAAGATGGGCTGAATGGCCTCCTCTCGTTTGTAAACTTTCTTATGTTCTTATGTTCTTATATCAAAAAATGTATGAGTTAATTAATATAACAAAAACGTCACATGAGATTTCTTATTGGGCCACATTTTCAAAGCCTTAACTCCAGTCTTTAATTAGCTCCTCCTTTTTGAAGGAGACAAAACATCTGTTAATTTAACAAAACTAGAACAAGGCTCTGAAGAGAATAGCAGGAGGTATCCAGATCATCTAATTGTTGGGAGTTTAAAATGTGCTCCTTGATCTTTAGCCACATCCCAGACCATATTTATGCAATATGCTTCATAAATGTAGGTAATAAACAGTACATTTGAATAAAGCAAAATGCATTTATCATGGTAGTACAGTAAAATAAGTAATGTATTTAATAAACCAAAACATTATAATTTGATTACAAAGAAAACAAACTTAACGTTTGTCAATCTGATAATCTCTTAATGTTAAACAACAATCTGAAAGTATTAAAAGATTCATCTAAAAATAATGAAAATGGAACCTCATGTGGAACAGAATTAGGTACACAATTAGAATTAGGGGGTAACAGGTCATGACCCCCAAAAATTACACCGCTTATAACTCCTTTTAGGAGCAAGATAGGGTCATAGTTACAATTGAACATGTATAGAAAACTATTGGTTCTCTATCACTCTATGTGAGTTTTGTTGACCTACGACCTTCCCAGAGCCAGATATGGACATTAGGCTGTTTCAAGAATGACAGCTAAAAACTGGACAGCTCCTACTCCTAAAGTTTTCAACCAATCAACTCGATTCTTTTGCTCAGCTCTTCCAATATGTTTGAATTTGGTTGGTATTAAATTTTGTAGTGATCGGATTTGAAATGTAGGCGCAGTGCCCAGAACAATGCCACATTCCAACTTTCTCTGTCTGCCCTCTGGTGGCCAAATCTTGTAACTGCAGATTTGACAGTATAGTGCTCCTTAAACACTGCAGATAGTCATGTTTACTATAGAACCTGTATAGAAAACGATAGGTTGCGGATGCAACCCCGGTTCCCTGAAAGAGAAAATAACCATCAAGGTATGGGATATTGCCGTCAGGCAGTAGCGATTGGCTGAGCTTTTATAGCAAAGCTGCCGATAGGCCTCTGCGCGAGCTGCCACGTAAGCCCGCCCCCTTGGGAGCTTACTATACGCAGCGCGCAGAGACTCACTTCCTCTTTTGCTCTTCAGGCCGTGAAGGCTTCTGAAGCGACCACGCGGCTTGATGGTTATTTTCTCTTTCAGGGAACCGGGGTTGCATCCGCAACCTATCGTTCCCTTTCAAGTCGAAAATAACCATCAAGGTATGGGAACAGTGTACCCAAGCCGTCGCGAGGGAGGATTCTCGGCAGTAGGACAGACTTACGTCATAACGCAACTGCGTAGGCAGAACATCTAGGCATATGCGGAGCTGCGCCTCAGCGTCTATGCTCGTAATGACACCTGTCTTAAAGGTGGAACAGTCAACACCATGCTATCAACCACTCTATACGTCCGCATCCTGAGGCGTCGTAGAGTGTAAAACAGATGCTCCAAACAGTGGAGCAGAGGAATCCAGTACATTTAACCTGTAAAACCTCATGAAAGTATGCGGCGTAGCCCAACTGGCTGCCGCGCAAATATCAGACACCGGCACCCCTCGAAAGAGGGCCCAGGATGTCGCCATACCCCTGGTAGAATGCGCCTTCAACTGCCCTGGTGGTGGAAGGCCTGCAGATTCATACGCTAATTTAATAGCATCCACTATCCAGTGGGAAAGGCGCTGTTTAGACAGCGGCTGACCCAAAGATCTAGAACCATGGCATATGAACAACTGTTCTGTCTGCCTCACAGTCTTTGTACGGTCCATATAACACCTCAATGCCCTCACGGGGCAGAGCATGTGTAACCGCTCTTCCTCTGGGGAAGAAAAAGGAGGAGGATGGAACGCCATCAACTCGACTGACTGGTTCATGTGGAACGGGGATATAACCTTTGGTAAAAAGGCCGGATTAGGGCGCATGGAGACCTTAGAACCGTCTCCTGCAAAACGAGTACAAGAAGGATGCACTGAAAGTGCATGTAACTCGCTCACGCGTTTTGCTGATACCACAGCCAGCAAAAAAGCTGTCTTAATAGATATGAGCTTCATATCCACGCTGTGGAGAGGCTCAAACGGTGCCTTGGTAAGGGCTTCTAGCACCACATCAAGGCTCCACGACGGTAAACTGGTCGTTCTTGGAGGCCGCAAGCGTCTTGCACCTTTCAGAAACTGAGATGCCAAAAAATGGCAACCAGGTGATAACCCGTCAATGCGTACATGACAAACCGAAATGGCGGCTAAATACACTTTAAGTGTAGAAGGAGATTTCCCTTCATCCAGCAGTTTCTGTAGAAACTGCAATATTACTGCCATAGGACAGGAGACTGGGTCGTGGCTCTCAGCCAGACACCAACTCTGAAACAGCTGCCACTTATACGCATACTGCGACCTAGTAGAGGGCGCTCTCGCACTCTGGATGGTCGATATAACTGCAGTCGAAAGCCCTAAGGCTGACAGGCGCTCCCGCTCAGGGGCCAAGCCCACAACTGCATGAGTTTGGGGTTCGGATGCCAAAGCTGTCCTTGAGCTTGGGACAACAAGTCCGCTCGCAAAGGGAGTTCCCTCGGGCGACCGTGCAGTAACTGCACTAGACTCGGGAACCATATTCTCCGAGGCCACCGAGGAGCGATCAGAATCACTGTCGCTCGCTCTACCCTGACCTTCTCCAAGAAGGCGGGGAGCATCGGAATCGGTGGAAAGGCATACAGGAGCCCTGGCGGCCATTCGTGAGCCAGTGCATCCACCCCCAGGGGGCTGTCGAGGTCCTTCACCGAGAACCATAGAGGACAGTGCGTGGTCTCTCGCGAAGCGAAGAGATCGACCTGCGCTGTGCCGAACCATTCCCAGATGCGCTCCACCACTTGAGGGTGGAGACGCCATTCGCCCGCAAGAGGACCTCCTCTGGACAGGAGATCCGCTGCGTAATTGACTCTGCCCGGCAGATGAACTGCACGCAGAGAGGCTAAACGCGGTTGAGCCCAGAGCAACAGCCGCGTTACCATCTGGTGAAGACTGGGGGACCGCAATCCGCCCTGGCGATTGATATACGCCACTACTGTGGTGTTGTCTGACCGCACTAACACGTGCTTGTCTAGAAGCACTGGCAAGAAGTGCCGGAGGGCGAGGTCCACCGCTCTGAGCTCCAGAGCGTTGATGTGGGCTGACCTCCAGGGTCCTGACCACACTCCACGGGTCCCTGTCCCGTTCCAGACTGCTCCCCAACCGTGGTTGGAAGCGTCGGTCGTGATGACCTGCCTTCTGAAAATGGGACCCAAGCGTACGCCTTGGCGGAGGTTTGACGGAACTCTCCACCAGCGTAGCGCTTCCCAGCAGGCTCGGGATACCCTTAGCCTGCGGTGTTTGTCTCTCCGCGGATGCAACGCGAAGGCATTGAACCAGGCCTGCAGAGGTCTCTGGTGTAGTAAGCCCAAAGGAAGGGCTTGTGAGGCGGCAGCCATCAACCCCAGCATGCGCTGACACAGCTCCATGCTGACTGTTTGTCTCAACCTGAATAGGGAAAGACACCGCTCTATTGAGGCAACTCTTTGTGTCGACAGGGTCGCTTCCATGGACACTGAGTCCAGATGCAGACCCAAGAACTCGGTCTGTTGGCTCGGCACTAGGCGGCTCTTTTCTGAATTGATCTTCAGACCTAGCCGCCGAAGATGGTCTGTAACCATCACTGTGTGCTGTGCCACCTGCTCCTTTGACTGCGCGCAGACGAGCCAGTCGTCCAGATAATTCAGCAGTCGGACACCTTGAGCCCGCAAGGGAGCTAGAATGGCATCCATACATTTCGAAAAGGTTCGAGGAGCTAGTGACAGGCCGAACGGAAGGACACAAAACTCGTATACCCTGCTCTGGAATGCGAAACGCAGATACTTCCTGTGACCCGGGCAGATGGGAACGTGAAAGTACGCATCTGTCAGGTCCACGGTGGTGAACCAGTCGCCGTGTCGGACTGACTGGATGATGTGCCTGTGCGTAAGCATCCTGAACGATAACACCCGCAGGTATTTGTTCAGTACTCGCAGATCTAAAATAGGACGGAGCCCGCCGTCCTTCTTGGGCACCAGGAAGTATTTGGAATAGAACCCCTGGTCGATCAGAGCAGGGTCTACTTGTTGAATGGCACGCTTGCTGAGCAATGCTTGTATTTCCACATTCAGAGCTGAGGACTGAACCGAGTCCTTCACTGCAGTTACGACCACCCCCCGAAAGGGGGGAGGTTTTAACTGGAACTGAAGGGTGTACCCGGTGGATATAGTTTTGTGCACCCAGATGTCGTTGGTGCATTGTTGCCAGAACTGGAGCTGGGAGACAGTGTAGGGGAGGGTTAACAGCTGCCTGGTGTTCTCAGGGCTGTTTGGGCTGGGCTCGTTCGCGAGGGGCCTGGCCAGAGCCCCGAGGGCGTGGCTTGGCACCACCTCTAGGGCGCCACCCTCCGCGCTGCGGTCTTGAAAAAGGAGGTTGACCGCGCGCTGCTGTGCTTGAGGGAGAGGTCTTAGTCCCCCCTGGCCGTGGCTGGTGCTGTGGTGGTGCCCTGCGCCACTGATGTTCCTGAGGCCGCTTCGGCTGGAACGACGGTTTTGGCCACATTTTCGCCATCTGCTGTGACGCCTCCCGCGCCTTGGCGGAGCGTTGCAGCATCTCCTCCACCGCTGGACCAAATGTGTGTCCCGGTGTAATTGGGGCATCCAGCAACGGGGCCTTATCAGGTTCCTGCACTCTCGCCTGCGAGAGCCAGAGCTGCCTTCTGGCCACCACCAGAGACGCGATGCTCCTGCCCTGAGCCCGCGCGTTGAGCTGGGCCAGCTTCACCAGCAGTTGACTGACGGTCCCCAACTCGCTTCTGAGGGCCGCCGAAGGGCACTCAGGCAGGTCTTTAATTAATGCCGCTTGGTAGACCGTCAGCAAGCTGGCCACATTAGAGAGCTTGACCGCCTCTGTGGCCGCAGCGTACCCCTTCTTGAGGTGTACCTCAGTGGTCCTGCACTGCTTATTGGGGCATGCAGGATCTTTCGTCAGCCCCGATAGTGTTGGCGTCTTCACCAACGCGGCGAACGCAGCGTCCACAGGTGGGAAGGACGCCAACCCAGCCTCACTTGCCCCTTGCATGTTAAAGGCCGAGGCCTTGCGAGAAGTCGCCGGGGCAGAGGCCGGAGCCCCCCAGGTGGACTGTACCTCCTTAATAAAGTCCGGGAATGCCGGAAGCATCCTGGACTGACTGGACTGGGCTGAAGGCGACTCAAACAAGGAGCGCCGAGGCGGCTCCGCCATCGGCCACTCGACGCCCAAGTGGCGGGTTGCTCTGTCCACCACAGACCACGTAGGGTCATTGGTGTCCAGCACGTGGAGCTCGTCCTCAGAGTGCTGGGAGGCTACCTCAGCCTCTGTACTGTCCCCCTCTAGGATGTCAGATGCGTCTCTAGACAGCGCATCGATATCCCACTCCCCTTGAGACTGCACTGGAGGAGCGACGACCGGTGCAGGTTGTGGAGGGGCCACTGGCTGACTAGCAATGGGCCCAGTCGGTTGTCCTGGGACTGGAGGCACCACATTTGCTAAGGACATGAGGATGGACTGCTGCCCCATCATAACCTCCATGAATTGGGACATTTTGGAGGTTAGCTCTGCCACCCCCGACCTGTCTCTGTATCGCCTGTCCCGACGAGGGGAACGAGAGCGTGCTCTCCGTCGAGGCGATCTGGAGTGCGACCTAGACTCCCGACGGGGGCGTACCCTACGAGGGGAGGGGCTGCGCTCCCGAGCGCGTCTGGTGGGGGACCTCTGACCAGCCGTTAGCTGGGAGGACGGGCTCCTGGAGAGCTGCAGCCGCCCTGGCGGCGTCGCCGTAGATGACGGCGGGGCAGAAATGGTGTGGGACGATCCAGTGGAAGGAGAGCGCCCACCCACTGCTTTCTTCGCCCTTTGGCGGAGGGTGCGTGTCTGGAAACCAGCACAAAGATGGCAAAAAGCCCTATCCGCCAACGCGGATGCGGCGTGCTCTGGCCCCAGACACGCCACACAGTCCTCATGGGGATCGCTCGCTGGCAATTTTGCCTGGCAGGTGACGCAACGGTGGAACCCGGACATGGTTGCCGAAGCGTGGACGTGCCCTGGTCGTAAAGGCGTCGATGCGCCAAGCGTCGAGCGCCGAAGCGTCGAGCGTTGAGGTGCGTGCACCGAGCGTCAAGGCGTCGAAGCGCCGAGCGTCGAGGTGCGTGCACCGAGCGAGCGCCGAAGTGCGTGCACCGAGCGTCGAGGTGCGTGCACCGAGCGTCAAGGCGTCGAAGCGCCGAGCGTCGAGGTGCGTGCACCGAGCGTCGAGCGTCGAGGTGCGTGCACCGAGCGTCGAGGTGCGTGCACCGAGCGTCAAGGCGTCGATGCGCCGAAGCGTCGAGCGTCGAGGTGCGTGCACCGAGCGTCGAGGTGCGTGCACCGAGCGTCGAGGCGCCGAGCGTCGAGCGCCGAAGCGTCGAGCGTCGTGCACCGAGCGTCGAGCGCCGAAGCGTCGAGCGTCGAGGTGCGTGCACCGAGCGTCGAGGCGTCGACGCGCCGAGCGTCGAGCGCCGAAGCGTCGAGCGTCGAGGTGCGTGCACCGAGCGTCGAGGCGTCGACGCGCCGAGCGCCGAAGCGTCGAGCGTCGAGGTGCGTGCACCGAGCGTCGAGCGCCGAAGCGTCGAGCGTCGAGGTGCGTGCACCGAGCGTCGATGCGCCGATGTCCCCAAGCGCAGACGCGCTAGCACCAAGCGCTGATGCGCTGCACAAAGCGCCGAAGCGCTGCACCAAGTGGCAAAGTGCCGACACCAAGCGCCTAAGCGCAGCACGCCGGAGCGTGAGTACCGAGCGTAGAACGCTAGCACAGACGCCTAAGCGTCAGCTGACCCGCAGAGCGGAGACGCTATGTGCTGGTACAGTGTCTTATGCTGTGCACTACTTACCTGCTGGTGCTGGGGATAGAGGCTTAGTGGTCGTCTTCCTCTGTGTAGTGAATGGGATTTTTTTTTTTTTTTTTTTTTTTCGCTGCAGCAGTACTGCTGGTGGTGATTATGTGACTGGGACACAGTATATGTGGGCACAGTACAACTACCACGCGTTTTTTTTTTTTTTTTTTTACCGCAGGCAGTACGTGGGAGACAGCAGAGCAGGCTCCACACACACGCGGTCTAGCCAAGGCAAGACCGGGGCTGCAGACACGCGCGCGGCCAAGGCCAACGCAACGTGCGTCACAAATATATACAATACACACAGAAAAATATATATTTTAATACAACCCAAAACACAACACAATAATCAAAATTAATTAATAAAGGAAAGACGGGAGACCACGAGAAACGCGATGCAAGCAAAGCGTGAAGGAAATATATAAAATATATAAAAATATACACAATATATAAAATCCTTAAATAATAATAATAACGACTCCGAAGAGTGTAACTGAAATAAACTCGGAGAAGGGGCAAAAACCAGCTTCTCAAGCTTTAAGCTTTTTGAGTACAGTCAGCTACAGGCTCTAATACCTACCGCTACCAATGCTGAAGACAAAAGAGGAAGTGAGTCTCTGCGCGCTGCGTATAGTAAGCTCCAAGGGGGCGGGCTTACGTGGCAGCTCGCGCAGAGGCCTATCGGCAGCTTTGCTATAAAAGCTCAGCCAATCGCTACTGCCTGACGGCAATATCCCATACCTTGATGGTTATTTTCGACTTGAAAGGGAACCAAGTATGCCATATCCACAAATGACCATGACCTGTCGTGTTTTACAACGCAGACGAACTTTCTCCAGAAACTTCCATTCTAGTTATTATTATTATTATTATTCCAGTTTCCAACAAAATTTCCGCACGCATCTCCTCCTAGAGCTTTGAACTGATCAACTCAAAAACTTTGCACAACTACTGCACTCAGAAAAAGGGTGGCTGTTTTTAAAAAAAGTAGTACTAGAGGCACAAAACAATTACATCCCAAAAGTAGACAAATCTAAATCTAAAACAAAATGGCCAAAATGGTTTAATAGATTAATTTAAAAAAAAATCAGCGAAAAAAGGCACTTTACAGAGCGTTTAAAAGGGACCAAAAACAAAGCACACAGAAAGAGTACTTGGAACTGCAAACACAAGTCAAAAAGGAAGTTAGAAAGGCCAAGAGAGAGATAGAAATCAATATTGCTAAGGGGGCTAAAACCAATTCCAAAATGTTTTTCCAATATTATAACAGCAAGAGAACATTCAAAGGAGGAGGTTAAATGTCTAAGAGACACAAATGGCAAAATCATAGATCAAGAAAAAAAAAAAGCAAATATATTAAATGATTACTTTTCACAGGTTTTTACAAAGGAGGACACGGACAACATGCCCCACATGTCGACCTGTTCCTATCCAGTTTTAAATAACTTTAGCATAACAGAGGCAGAAGTGTTAAAGGGACTAGGAGCTCTTAAAATAAACAAATCCCCTGGGCCGGATGAGATCCTCCCAATAGTACTCAAAGAAATGAAAGAAGTTATTTACAAGCCGCTAACCAAGATCATGCAACAGTCTCTTGACACAGGGGTTGTACCGACAGACTGGAAAATAGCAAACGTAATACCGATCCACAAAAAGGGAGACAAAACTGAACCAGGTAACTACAGACCAATAAGCCTGACTTCTATTATATGTAAACTTATGGAAACTATAATAAGATCCAAAATGGAAAATTACCTATATGGTAACAATATCCTGGGAGACAGCCAGCATGGTTTTAGGAAAGGGAGATCATGTCTAACTAACCTACTTGACTTTTTTGAGGATGCAACATTGAAAATGGACAACTGCAAAGCATACGACATGGTCTATTTAGATTTCCAGAAAGCTTTTGACAAAGTCCCGCATAAAAGATTAATTCTCAAACTGAACGCAGTAGGGATTCAAGGAAATGCATGCACATGGATTAGGGAGTGGTTAACATGTAGAAAACAGAAAGTACTGATTAGAGGAGAAACCTCGAAATGGAGTGAGGTAACCAGTGGTGTACCACAGGGATCAGTATTAGGTCCTCTGCTATTCCTAATCTACATTAATGATTTAGACTCTGATATAGTAAGCAAACTCGTTAAATTTGGAGACGACACAAAAATAGGAGGAGTGGCAGACACTGTTGAAGCAGCAAAGGTCATTCAAAATGATCTAGACCGCATTCAAAATTGGGCAGACACATGGCAAATGAAATTTAATAGAGAAAAGTGTAAAGTATTGCATGCGGGCAATAAAAACGTTCATTATAAATATCATATGGGAGATAGTGAAATTGAAGAAGGGAACTATGAAAAAGACCTAGGAGTTTATGTTGACTCAGAAATGTCTTAATCTAGACAATGTGGGGAAGCTATAAAAAAGGCTAACAAGATGCTTGGATATATTGTGAGAAGTGTTGAATTTAAATCAAGGGAAGTAATGTTAAAACTCTACAATGCATTAGTAAGACCTCACCTAGAATATTGTGTTCAGTTCTGGTCACCTCGTTACAAAAAGGATATTGCTGCTCTAGAAAGAGTGCAAAGAAGAGCAACCAGAATTATCCCGGGTTTAAAAGGCATGTCGTATGCAGACAGGCTAAAAGAATTGAATCTATTCAGTCTTGAACAAAGAAGACTACGCGGCGATCTGATTCAAACATTCAAAATCCTAAAAGGTATAGACAATGTCAACCCGGGGGACTTCTTTGACTTGAAAAAAGAAAAAAGGACCAGGGGTCATAAATGGAGATTAGATAAAGGGGCATTCAGAACAGAAAATAGCACTTTTTTACACAGAGAATTGTGAGGGTCTGGAACCAACTCCCCAGTAATGTTGTTGAAGCTGACACCCTGGGATCCTTCAAGAAGCTGATTGATGAGATTCTGGGATCAATAAGCTACTAACAACCAAACGAGCAAGATGGGCTGAATGGCCTCCTCTCGTTTGTAAACTTTCTTATGTTCTTATGTTCACTCTATCTCACTTGAGTTGCTATTACTTTTGTGGCAATCGGACTGGTGGATTTGGGGGTAACAGGTCATGACCCCCAAAATTTAAACGGCTTATAACTCCTTTTAGGAGCAAGATAGGGTCATAGTTACAATTGAACATGTATAGAAACCCATTGGTTCTGTAAAAGTCTTCGTGGGATTCGTTGACCTTTGACCTTCCCAGAGCTAGATATGGACATTTTCTTTTTCAAGAATGACAGCTAAAAACTGGACAGCTCCTACTCCTACAGTTTTCATCAGATCAACTCAATTTCTTCACTCTGTTCTTCCAATATGTTTGAATTTAGTTGCTATTAATTTTTGTGGTGATCGGATTTGAAATGTGGGCGCAGTGCCCAGAGAAATGCCACATTCCAACTTTCTCTGTCTGCACGCACCTCCTCCTAGAGCTTTAAACTGATCAACTCAAAACTTTGCACAAGTACTGCACTCTATCTCATTTGAGAAGCTATTACTTCTGGTGCCGACCGGACTGTTGGATTTGGTGGTAACAGGTCATGACCCCCAAAATTACACAGCTTATAACTCCTTTTAGGAGCAAGATAGGGTCATAGTTACAATTGAACATGTATAGAATGTACTATTGGTTCTCTATCACCTTACGCAAGTTTCGTTGATCTACGACCTTCCCAGAGCCAGATATGGACATTTGGCTGTTTCAATAATGACAGCTAAAAACTGGACAGCTCCTACTCCTACAGTTTTAACCAATCTACTCGATTCTTTCGCTCAGCTCTTCCAATATGTTTGAATTTGGTTGGTGTTAAATTTTGTAGTGATCGGATTTGAAATGTAGGCGCAGTGCCCAGAAAAATGCCACATTCCAACTTTCTCTGTCTGCCCTCTGGTGGCCAAATCTTGTAACTGCAGATTTGACAGTATAGTGCTCCTTAAACACTGCAGATAGTTATGTTAACGATAGAACCTGTACAGAAGACCAAGTATGCCATATCCAAAAATGACCTTGACCTGTCGTGTTTTACAACGCAGACAAAGTTTCTCCAGAAACTTCCATTCTAGTTTTGAATTATTTTAGTTATTTCTCAAATTTTAAAAAGTTAGATTTTTAGTATTGTTTGATTAAAAAAAATAGTAAAATGTATTCAAAAGTAAACATCAGGGCCTCACTGAGCTTACTAACAATGTGCCTGTGTTCAGTCTATATACAGACGTGCTCAAATTTGTTGGTACCCCTCCACAAAAAACGAATAATGCACAATTTTCTCTGAAATAACTTGAAACTGACAAAAGTAATTGGCATCCACCATTGTTTATTCCATATTTAATAGAAATCAGACTTTGCTTTTGATTTTTTATTCAACATAATATTGTAAATAATAAAACAAATGAAAATGGCATGGACAAAAATGATGGGACCGCTAACCTAATATTTTGTTGCACAACCTTTAGAGGCAATCACTGCAATCAAATGTTTTCTGTAGCTCTCAATGAGACTTCTGCACCTGTTAACAGGTAGTTTGGCCCACTCTTCCTGAGCAAACTGCTCCAGCTGTCTCAGGTTTGATGGGTGCCTTCTCCAGACTGCAAGATTCAGCTCTTTCCATAGATGTGCGATAGGATTCAGATCAGGACTCATAGAAGGCCACTTCAGAATAGTGCAATGTTTTGTTCTTATCCATTCTTGGGTGCTTTTAGCTGTGTGTTTTGGGTCATTATCCTGTTGGAGGACCCATGACCTGCGACTGAGACAGAGCTTTCTGACACTGGGCAGTACGTTTCGCTCCAGAATGCCTTGATAGTCTTGAGATTTCATTGTGCCCTGCACAGATTCAAGGCACCCTGTGCCAGGCGCAGCAAAGCAGCCCCAAAACATAACCGAGCCTCCTCCATGTTTCACTGTAGGTATGGTGTTCTTTTCTTTGAAAGCTTCATTTTTTCGTCTGTGAACATAGAGCTGATGTGACTTGCCAAAAAGCTCTAGTTTTGACTCATCTGTCCAAAGGACATTCTCCCAGAAGGATTGTGGCTTGTCAATATGCATTTTAGCAAATTCCAGTCTGTCTTGTTTTATGTTTTTCCTTCAAAAGTGGAGTCCTCCTGGGTCTTCTTCCATGGAGCCCACTTTCGCTCAAAAAGCGACGGATGGTGCGATCAGGAACTGACATACCTTCACCTTGGAGTTCAGCTTGTATCTCTTTGGCAGTTATCCTTGGTTCTTTTTCTACCATTCGCACTATCCTTCTGTTTAATCTGGGGTTGATTTTCCTCTTGCGGCCGCGCCCAGGGAGGTTGGCTACAGTTCCATGGACCTTAAACTTCTTAATAATATTTGCAACTGTTGTCACAGGAATATCATGGTCTTGTACCTTCACCTTCTATTATTTTCTTTCTGATCTCTTCAGACAACTCTCTCCTTTGCATTCTCTGGTCCATGTTCAGTGTGGTGCACACAATGATACCAAACAGCACAGTGACTACTTTTCTCCATTTAAATAGGCTGAATGACTGATTACAAGATTGGAGACATGTGTGATACTAATTAAAGAAACTAATTAGTTTGAAATATCACTATAATCCAATTATTTATTATCTTTTCTAAGGGGTACCAACAAATGTGTCCAGGCCCTTTTAGAATATCTTTGTAGAAAAGCAATAATTCATCTCTTTTCACAGCTTCTTTGCTTTATTCTATGACATAACAAAGGCATGCAAGTATACATGATAAAATAGCTTTTAATTTCATCACTTTTCAGGAGGAATGAAGTATTATTTCAATGAGCTGTAAGGGTACCAACAAATTTGAGCACGTCTGTATATATATATATCAAAGTTCAATATATATATATATATATATATATATATATATATATATATATATATATATATATAATTAGGTGTGTACCGATAAAGATTTTCTTGGACGATACCGATAGCCGATGGTTATCTACCCATATCGGCCAATACCGATAATAATAGTGTGACAGAGAGCTAATGAATCTGAATCAACAATCTCCCTCTCGACCAGTGAGAGCACTGTACAGCAGGAATTGCGTGCCCCATACTGAATGTTTCAGCAGTTCATTCCGGGGGCAGTCGGAAGCCTGCCATTCAGGACAGGGATGGCGTCACGGTACCAGGAGTCACCGCCCTAGTATGGTGAGCGAAATGTCAGTCATGAATTGGAGGAGACGTGATTGAACTAGATATCGGAGGGGGCGGGGCTTAG
>NW_026707367.1:0-28178 GCF_902713425.1 Acipenser ruthenus
ACCTGTAAGCTATTTCTAAAGCTCGGGCATCGAAATTATGAAGAAATAAAATTGGCCAAAATTTAATTTTTTTCAACAGGTCCGGACCTGTCCACTTTTTCAGAAAAGTAGGTGTCTAAATTTGGGTAGTTTTGATCATCAAAAAATTGTGTTTTCTTGACATGTTAACCTGTAAGCTATTTCTAAAGCTCGGGCATCGAAATTATGAAGAAATAAAATTGGCCAAAATTTATTTTTTTCAAAAGGTCCGGACCTGTCCACTTTTTCAGAAAAGTAGGTGTCTAAATTTGGGTAGTTTTGATCATCAAAAAATTGTGTTTTCTTGACATGTTAACCTGTAAGCTATTTCTAAAGCTCGGGCATCGAAATTATGAAGAAATAAAATTGGCCAAAATTTATTTTTTTTCAACAGGTCCGGACCTGTCCACTTTTTCAGAAAAGGAGGTGTCTAAATTTGGGTAGTTTTGATCATCAAAAAATTGTGTTTTCTTGACATGTTAACCTGTAAGCTATTTCTAAAGCTCGGGCATCGAAATTATGAAGAAATAAAATTGGCCAAAATTTATTTTTTTTCAACAGGTCCGGACCTGTCCACTTTTTCAGAAAAGGAGGTGTCTAAATTTGGGTAGTTTTGATCATCAAAAAATTGTGTTTTCTTGACATGTTAACCTGTAAGCTATTTCTAAAGCTCGGGCATCGAAATTATGAAGAAATAAAATTGGCCAAAATTTATTTTTTTTCAACAGGTCCGGACCTGTCCACTTTTTCAGAAAAGGAGGTGTCTAAATTTGGGTAGTTTTGATCATCAAAAAATTGTGTTTTCTTGACATGTTAACCTGTAAGCTATTTCTATAGCTCGGGCATCGAAATTATGAAGAAATAAAATTGGCCAAAATTTAATTTTTTTCAACAGGTCCGGACCTGTCCACTTTTTCAGAAAAGTAGGTGTCTAAATTTGGGTAGTTTTGATCATCAAAAAATTGTGTTTTCTTGACATGTTAACCTGTAAGCTATTTCTAAAGCTCGGGCATCTAAATTATGAGGAAATAAAATTGGCCAAAATTTAATTTTTTTCAACAGGTCCGGACCTGTCCACTTTCTCAGAAAAGGAGGTGTCTAAATTTGGGTAGTTTTGATCATCAAAAAATTGTGTTTTCTTGACATGTTAACCTGTAAGCTATTTCTAAAGCTCGGGCATCGAAATTATGAAGAAATAAAATTGGCCAAAATTTATTTTTTTTCAACAGGTCCGGACCTGTCCACTTTTTCAGAAAAGTAGGTGTCTAAATTTGGGTAGTTTTGATCATCAAAAAATTGTGTTTTCTTGACATGTTAACCTGTAAGCTATTTCTAAAGCTCGGGCATCGAAATTATGAAGAAATAAAATTGGCCAAAATTTATTTTTTTTCAACAGGTCCGGACCTGTCCACTTTTTCAGAAAAGGAGGTGTCTAAATTTGGGTAGTTTTGATCATCAAAAAATTGTGTTTTCTTGACATGTTAACCTGTAAGCTATTTCTATAGCTCGGGCATCGAAATTATGAAGAAATAAAATTGGCCAAAATTTAATTTTTTTCAACAGGTCCGGACCTGTCCACTTTTTCAGAAAAGTAGGTGTCTAAATTTGGGTAGTTTTGATCATCAAAAAATTGTGTTTTCTTGACATGTTAACCTGTAAGCTATTTCTAAAGCTCGGGCATCTAAATTATGAGGAAATAAAATTGGCCAAAATTTAATTTTTTTCAACAGGTCCGGACCTGTCCACTTTCTCAGAAAAGGAGGTGTCTAAATTTGGGTAGTTTTGATCATCAAAAAATTGTGTTTTCTTGACATGTTAACCTGTAAGCTATTTCTAAAGCTCGGGCATCGAAATTATGAAGAAATAAAATTGGCCAAAATTTATTTTTTTTCAACAGGTCCGGACCTGTCCACTTTTTCAGAAAAGTAGGTGTCTAAATTTGGGTAGTTTTGATCATCAAAAAATTGTGTTTTCTTGACATGTTAACCTGTAAGCTATTTCTAAAGCTCGGGCATCGAAATTATGAAGAAATAAAATTGGCCAAAATTTAATTTTTTTCAAAAGGTCCGGACCTGTCCACTTTTTCAGAAAAGTAGGTGTCTAAATTTTTGTAGTTTTGATCATCAAAAAATTGTGTTTTCTTGACATGTTAACCTGTAAGCTATTTCTAAAGCTCGGGCATCGAAATTATGAAGAAATAAAATTGGCCAAAATTTATTTTTTTTCAACAGGTCCGGACCTGTCCACTTTTTCAGAAAAGTAGGTGTCTAAATTTGGGTAGTTTTGATCATCAAAAAATTGTGTTTTCTTGACATGTTAACCTGTAAGCTATTTCTAAAGCTCGGGCATCGAAATTATGAAGAAATAAAATTGGCCAAAATTTATTTTTTTTCAACAGGTCCGGACCTGTCCACTTTTTCAGAAAAGGAGGTGTCTAAATTTGGGTAGTTTTGATCATCAAAAAATTGTGTTTTCTTGACATGTTAACCTGTAAGCTATTTCTAAAGCTCGGGCATCGAAATTATGAAGAAATAAAATTGGCCAAAATTTAATTTTTTTCAACAGGTCCGGACCTGTCCACTTTTTCAGAAAAGTAGGTGTCTAAATTTGGGTAGTTTTGATCATCAAAAAATTGTGTTTTCTTGACATGTTAACCTGTAAGCTATTTCTAAAGCTCGGGCATCGAAATTATGAGGAAATAAAATTGGCCAAAATTTAATTTTTTTCAACAGGTCCGGACCTGTCCACTTTCTCAGAAAAGTAGGTGTCTAAATTTGGGTAGTTTTGATCATCAAAAAATTGTGTTTTCTTGACATGTTAACCTGTAAGCTATTTCTAAAGCTCGGGCATCGAAATTATGAAGAAATAAAATTGGCCAAAATTTAATTTTTTTCAACAGGTCCGGACCTGTCCACTTTTTCAGAAAAGTAGGTGTCTAAATTTGGGTAGTTTTGATCATCAAAAAATTGTGTTTTCTTGACATGTTAACTTGTAAGCTATTTCTAAAGCTCGGGCATCGAAATTATGAAGAAATAAAATTGGCCAAAATTTATTTTTTTCAAAAGGTCCGGACCTGTCCACTTTTTCAGAAAAGTAGGTGTCTAAATTTGGGTAGTTTTGATCATCAAAAAATTGTGTTTTCTTGACATGTTAACCTGTAAGCTATTTCTAAAGCTCGGGCATCGAAATTATGAAGAAATAAAATTGGCCAAAATTTATTTTTTTTCAACAGGTCCGGACCTGTCCACTTTTTCAGAAAAGGAGGTGTCTAAATTTGGGTAGTTTTGATCATCAAAAAATTGTGTTTTCTTGACATGTTAACCTGTAAGCTATTTCTAAAGCTCGGGCATCGAAATTATGAAGAAATAAAATTGGCCAAAATTTATTTTTTTTCAACAGGTCCGGACCTGTCCACTTTTTCAGAAAAGGAGGTGTCTAAATTTGGGTAGTTTTGATCATCAAAAAATTGTGTTTTCTTGACATGTTAACCTGTAAGCTATTTCTAAAGCTCGGGCATCGAAATTATGAAGAAATAAAATTGGCCAAAATTTATTTTTTTTCAACAGGTCCGGACCTGTCCACTTTTTCAGAAAAGGAGGTGTCTAAATTTGGGTAGTTTTGATCATCAAAAAATTGTGTTTTCTTGACATGTTAACCTGTAAGCTATTTCTATAGCTCGGGCATCGAAATTATGAAGAAATAAAATTGGCCAAAATTTAATTTTTTTCAACAGGTCCGGACCTGTCCACTTTTTCAGAAAAGTAGGTGTCTAAATTTGGGTAGTTTTGATCATCAAAAAATTGTGTTTTCTTGACATGTTAACCTGTAAGCTATTTCTAAAGCTCGGGCATCTAAATTATGAGGAAATAAAATTGGCCAAAATTTAATTTTTTTCAACAGGTCCGGACCTGTCCACTTTCTCAGAAAAGGAGGTGTCTAAATTTGGGTAGTTTTGATCATCAAAAAATTGTGTTTTCTTGACATGTTAACCTGTAAGCTATTTCTAAAGCTCGGGCATCGAAATTATGAAGAAATAAAATTGGCCAAAATTTATTTTTTTTCAACAGGTCCGGACCTGTCCACTTTTTCAGAAAAGTAGGTGTCTAAATTTGGGTAGTTTTGATCATCAAAAAATTGTGTTTTCTTGACATGTTAACCTGTAAGCTATTTCTAAAGCTCGGGCATCGAAATTATGAAGAAATAAAATTGGCCAAAATTTATTTTTTTTCAACAGGTCCGGACCTGTCCACTTTTTCAGAAAAGGAGGTGTCTAAATTTGGGTAGTTTTGATCATCAAAAAATTGTGTTTTCTTGACATGTTAACCTGTAAGCTATTTCTATAGCTCGGGCATCGAAATTATGAAGAAATAAAATTGGCCAAAATTTAATTTTTTTCAACAGGTCCGGACCTGTCCACTTTTTCAGAAAAGTAGGTGTCTAAATTTGGGTAGTTTTGATCATCAAAAAATTGTGTTTTCTTGACATGTTAACCTGTAAGCTATTTCTAAAGCTCGGGCATCTAAATTATGAGGAAATAAAATTGGCCAAAATTTAATTTTTTTCAACAGGTCCGGACCTGTCCACTTTCTCAGAAAAGGAGGTGTCTAAATTTGGGTAGTTTTGATCATCAAAAAATTGTGTTTTCTTGACATGTTAACCTGTAAGCTATTTCTAAAGCTCGGGCATCGAAATTATGAAGAAATAAAATTGGCCAAAATTTATTTTTTTTCAACAGGTCCGGACCTGTCCACTTTTTCAGAAAAGTAGGTGTCTAAATTTGGGTAGTTTTGATCATCAAAAAATTGTGTTTTCTTGACATGTTAACCTGTAAGCTATTTCTAAAGCTCGGGCATCGAAATTATGAAGAAATAAAATTGGCCAAAATTTAATTTTTTTCAAAAGGTCCGGACCTGTCCACTTTTTCAGAAAAGTAGGTGTCTAAATTTTTGTAGTTTTGATCATCAAAAAATTGTGTTTTCTTGACATGTTAACCTGTAAGCTATTTCTAAAGCTCGGGCATCGAAATTATGAAGAAATAAAATTGGCCAAAATTTATTTTTTTTCAACAGGTCCGGACCTGTCCACTTTTTCAGAAAAGTAGGTGTCTAAATTTGGGTAGTTTTGATCATCAAAAAATTGTGTTTTCTTGACATGTTAACCTGTAAGCTATTTCTAAAGCTCGGGCATCGAAATTATGAAGAAATAAAATTGGCCAAAATTTATTTTTTTTCAACAGGTCCGGACCTGTCCACTTTTTCAGAAAAGGAGGTGTCTAAATTTGGGTAGTTTTGATCATCAAAAAATTGTGTTTTCTTGACATGTTAACCTGTAAGCTATTTCTAAAGCTCGGGCATCGAAATTATGAAGAAATAAAATTGGCCAAAATTAAATTTTTTTCAACAGGTCCGGACCTGTCCACTTTTTCAGAAAAGTAGGTGTCTAAATTTGGGTAGTTTTGATCATCAAAAAATTGTGTTTTCTTGACATGTTAACCTGTAAGCTATTTCTAAAGCTCGGGCATCGAAATTATGAGGAAATAAAATTGGCCAAAATTTAATTTTTTTCAACAGGTCCTGACCTGTCCACTTTCTCAGAAAAGTAGGTGTCTAAATTTGGGTAGTTTTGATCATCAAAAAATTGTGTTTTCTTGACATGTTAACCTGTAAGCTATTTCTAAAGCTCGGGCATCGAAATTATGAAGAAATAAAATTGGCCAAAATTTATTTTTTTTCAACAGGTCCGGACCTGTCCACTTTTTCAGAAAAGGAGGTGTCTAAATTTGGGTAGTTTTGATCATCAAAAAATTGTGTTTTCTTGACATGTTAACCTGTAAGCTATTTCTAAAGCTCGGGCATCGAAATTATGAAGAAATAAAATTGGCCAAAATTTAATTTTTTTCAACAGGTCCGGACCTGTCCACTTTTTCAGAAAAGGAGGTGTCTAAATTTGGGTAGTTTTGATCATCAAAAAATTGTGTTTTCTTGACATGTTAACCTGTAAGCTATTTCTAAAGCTCGGGCATCGAAATTATGAAGAAATAAAATTGGCCAAAATTTTTTTTTTTTCAACAGGTCCGGACCTGTCCACTTTTTCAGAAAAGGAGGTGTCTAAATTTGGGTAGTTTTGATCATCAAAAAATTGTGTTTTCTTGACATGTTAACCTGTAAGCTATTTCTAAAGCTCGGGCATCGAAATTATGAAGAAATAAAATTGGCCAAAATTTATTTTTTTTCAACAGGTCCGGACCTGTCCACTTTTTCAGAAAAGGAGGTGTCTAAATTTGGGTAGTTTTGATCATCAAAAAATTGTGTTTTCTTGACATGTTAACCTGTAAGCTATTTCTAAAGCTCGGGCATCGAAATTATGAAGAAATAAAATTGGCCAAAATTTATTTTTTTCAAAAGGTTCGGATCTGTCCACTTTTTCAGAAAAGGAGGTGTCTAAATTTGGGTAGTTTTGATCATCAAAAAATTGTGTTTTCTTGACATGTTAACCTGTAAGCTATTTCTAAAGCTCGGGCATCGAAATTATGAAGAAATAAAATTGGCCAAAATTTATTTTTTTCAAAAGGTCCGGACCTGTCCACTTTTTCAGAAAAGGAGGTGTCTAAATTTGGGTAGTTTTGATCATCAAAAAATTGTGTTTTCTTGACATGTTAACCTGTAAGCTATTTCTAAAGCTCGGGCATCGAAATTATGAAGAAATAAAATTGGCCAAAATTTATTTTTTTTCAACAGGTCCGGACCTGTCCACTTTTTCAGAAAAGGAGGTGTCTAAATTTGGGTAGTTTTGATCATCAAAAAATTGTGTTTTCTTGACATGTTAACCTGTAAGCTATTTCTAAAGCTCGGGCATCGAAATTATGAAGAAATAAAATTGGCCAAAATTTAATTTTTTTCAACAGGTCCGGACCTGTCCACTTTTTCAGAAAAGGAGGTGTCTAAATTTGGGTAGTTTTGATCATCAAAAAATTGTGTTTTCTTGACATGTTAACCTGTAAGCTATTTCTAAAGCTCGGGAATCGACATTATGAAGAAATAAAATTGGCAAAAATTTTATTTTTTTTCAACAGGTCCGGACCTGTCCACTTTTTCAGAAAAGGAGGTGTCTAAATTTGGGTAGTTTTGATCATCAAAAAATTGTGTTTTCTTGACATGTTAACCTGTAAGCTATTTCTAAAGCTCGGGCATCGAAATTATGAAGAAATAAAATTGGCCAAAATTTTATTTTTTTCAACAGGTCCGGACCTGTCCACTTTTTCAGAAAAGTAGGTGTCTAAATTTGGGTAGTTTTGATCATCAAAAAATAGTGTTTTCTTGACATGTTAACCTGTAAGCTATTTCTAAAGCTCGGGCATCGAAATTATGAAGAAATAAAATTGGCCAAAATTTAATTTTTTTCAACAGGTCCGGACCTGTCCACTTTTTCAGAAAAGGAGGTGTCTAAATTTGGGTAGTTTTGATCATCAAAAAATTGTGTTTTCTTGACATGTTTACCTGTAAGCTATTTCTAAAGCTCGGGCATCGAAATTATGAAGAAATAAAATTGGCCAAAATTTATTTTTTTTCAACAGGTCCGGACCTGTCCACTTTTTCAGAAAAGGAGGTGTCTAAATTTGGGTAGTTTTGATCATCAAAAAATTGTGTTTTCTTGACATGTTAACCTGTAAGCTATTTCTAAAGCTCGGGCATCGAAATTATGAAGAAATAAAATTGGCCAAAATTTATTTTTTTTCAACAGGTCCGGACCTGTCCACTTTTTCAGAAAAGGAGGTGTCTAAATTTGGGTAGTTTTGATCATCAAAAAATGGTGTTTTCTTGACATGTTAACCTGTAAGCTATTTCTAAAGCTCGGGCATCGAAATTATGAAGAAATAAAATTGGCCAAAATTTAATTTTTTTCAACAGGTCCGGACCTGTCCACTTTTTCAGAAAAGGAGGTGTCTAAATTTGGGAAGTTTTGATCATCAAAAAATTGTGTTTTCTTGACATGTTAACCTGTAAGCTATTTCTAAAGCTCGGGAATCGAAATTATGAAGAAATAAAATTGGCAAAAATTTTATTTTTTTTCAACAGGTCCGGACCTGTCCACTTTTTCAGAAAAGGAGGTGTCTAAATTTGGGTAGTTTTGATCATCAAAAAATTGTGTTTTCTTGACATGTTAACCTGTAAGCTATTTCTAAAGCTCGGGCATCGAAATTATGAAGAAATAAAATTGGCCAAAATTTTATTTTTTTCAACAGGTCCGGACCTGTCCACTTTTTCAGAAAAGGAGGTGTCTAAATTTGGGTAGTTTTGATCATCAAAAAATTGTGTTTTCTTGACATGTTTACCTGTAAGCTATTTCTAAAGCTCGGGCATCGAAATTATGAAGAAATAAAATTGGCCAAAATTTATTTTTTTTCAACAGGTCCGGACCTGTCCACTTTTTCAGAAAAGGAGGTGTCTAAATTTGGGTAGTTTTGATCATCAAAAAATTGTGTTTTCTTGACATGTTAACCTGTAAGCTATTTCTAAAGCTCGGGCATCGAAATTATGAAGAAATAAAATTGGCCAAAATTTATTTTTTTTCAACAGGTCCGGACCTGTCCACTTTTTCAGAAAAGGAGGTGTCTAAATTTGGGTAGTTTTGATCATCAAAAAATGGTGTTTTCTTGACATGTTAACCTGTAAGCTATTTCTAAAGCTCGGGCATCGAAATTATGAAGAAATAAAATTGGCCAAAATTTAATTTTTTTCAACAGGTCCGGACCTGTCCACTTTTTCAGAAAAGGAGGTGTCTAAATTTGGGTAGTTTTGATCATCAAAAAATTGTGTTTTCTTGACATGTTAACCTGTAAGCTATTTCTAAAGCTCGGGAATCGAAATTATGAAGAAATAAAATTGGCAAAAATTTTATTTTTTTTCAACAGGTCCGGACCTGTCCACTTTTTCAGAAAAGGAGGTGTCTAAATTTGGGTAGTTTTGATCATCAAAAAATTGTGTTTTCTTGACATGTTAACCTGTAAGCTATTTCTAAAGCTCGGGCATCGAAATTATGAAGAAATAAAATTGGCCAAAATTTTATTTTTTTCAACAGGTCCGGACCTGTCCACTTTTTCAGAAAAGGAGGTGTCTAAATTTGGGTAGTTTTGATCATCAAAAAATTGTGTTTTCTTGACATGTTTACCTGTAAGCTATTTCTAAAGCTCGGGCATCGAAATTATGAAGAAATAAAATTGGCCAAAATTTATTTTTTTTCAACAGGTCCGGACCTGTCCACTTTTTCAGAAAAGGAGGTGTCTAAATTTGGGTAGTTTTGATCATCAAAAAATTGTGTTTTCTTGACATGTTAACCTGTAAGCTATTTCTAAAGCTCGGGCATCGAAATTATGAAGAAATAAAATTGGCCAAAATTTATTTTTTTTCAACAGGTCCGGACCTGTCCACTTTTTCAGAAAAGGAGGTGTCTAAATTTGGGTAGTTTTGATCATCAAAAAATGGTGTTTTCTTGACATGTTAACCTGTAAGCTATTTCTAAAGCTCGGGCATCGAAATTATGAAGAAATAAAATTGGCCAAAATTTAATTTTTTTCAACAGGTCCGGACCTGTCCACTTTTTCAGAAAAGGAGGTGTCTAAATTTGGGTAGTTTTGATCATCAAAAAATTGTGTTTTCTTGACATGTTAACCTGTAAGCTATTTCTAAAGCTCGGGAATCGAAATTATGAAGAAATAAAATTGGCAAAAATTTTATTTTTTTTCAACAGGTCCGGACCTGTCCACTTTTTCAGAAAAGGAGGTGTCTAAATTTGGGTAGTTTTGATCATCAAAAAATTGTGTTTTCTTGACATGTTAACCTGTAAGCTATTTCTAAAGCTCGGGCATCGAAATTATGAAGAAATAAAATTGGCCAAAATTTTATTTTTTTCAACAGGTCCGGACCTGTCCACTTTTTCAGAAAAGGAGGTGTCTAAATTTGGGTAGTTTTGATCATCAAAAAATAGTGTTTTCTTGACATGTTAACCTGTAAGCTATTTCTAAAGCTCGGGCATCGAAATTATGAAGAAATAAAATTGGCCAAAATTTAATTTTTTTCAACAGGTCCGGACCTGTCCACTTTTTCAGAAAAGGAGGTGTCTAAATTTGGGTAGTTTTGATCATCAAAAAATGGTGTTTTCTTGACATGTTAACCTGTAAGCTATTTCTAAAGCTCGGGCATCGAAATTATGAAGAAATAAAATTGGCCAAAATTTAATTTTTTTCAACAGGTCGGGACCTGTCCACTTTTTCAGAAAAGGAGGTGTCTAAATTTGGGTAGTTTTGATCATCAAAAAATTGTGTTTTCTTGACATGTTAACCTGTAAGCTATTTCTAAAGCTCGGGCATCGAAATTATGAAGAAATAAAATTGGCCAAAATTTAATTTTTTTCAACAGGTCCGGACCTGTCCACTTTTTCAGAAAAGGAGGTGTCTAAATTTGGGTAGTTTTGATCATCAAAAAATTGTGTTTTCTTGACATGTTAACCTGTAAGCTATTTCTAAAGCTCGGGCATCGAAATTATGAAGAAATAAAATTGGCCAAAATTTATTTTTTTTCAACTGTCCACTTTTTCAGAAAAGGAGGTGTCTAAATTTGGGTAGTTTTGATCATCAAAAAATTGTGTTTTCTTGACATGTTAACCTGTAAGCTATTTCTAAAGCTCGGGCATCGAAATTATGAAGAAATAAAATTGGCCAAAATTTATTTTTTTTCAACTGTCCACTTTTTCAGAAAAGGAGGTGTCTAAATTTGGGTAGTTTTGATCATCAAAAAATTGTGTTTTCTTGACATGTTAACCTGTAAGCTATTTCTAAAGCTCGGGCATCGAAATTATGAAGAAATAAAATTGGCCAAAATTTATTTTTTTGCAACAGGTCCGGACCTGTCCACTTTTTCAGAAAAGGAGGTGTCTAAATTTGGGTAGTTTTGATCATCAAAAAATTGTGTTTTCTTGACATGTTAACCTGTAAGCTATTTCTAAAGCTCGGGCATCTAAATTATGAGGAAATAAAATTGGCCAAAATTTAATTTTTTTCAACAGGTCCGGACCTGTCCACTTTCTCAGAAAAGGAGGTGTCTAAATTTGGGTAGTTTTGATCATCAAAAAATTGTGTTTTCTTGACATGTTAACCTGTAAGCTATTTCTAAAGCTCGGGCATCGAAATTATGAAGAAATAAAATTGGCCAAAATTTATTTTTTTTCAACAGGTCCGGACCTGTCCACTTTTTCAGAAAAGTAGGTGTCTAAATTTGGGTAGTTTTGATCATCAAAAAATTGTGTTTTCTTGACATGTTAACCTGTAAGCTATTTCTAAAGCTCGGGCATCGAAATTATGAAGAAATAAAATTGGCCAAAATTTATTTTTTTTCAACAGGTCCGGACCTGTCCACTTTTTCAGAAAAGTAGGTGTCTAAATTTGGGTAGTTTTGATCATCAAAAAATTGTGTTTTCTTGACATGTTAACCTGTAAGCTATTTCTAAAGCTCGGGCATCGAAATTATGAAGAAATAAAATTGGCCAAAATTTATTTTTTTTCAACAGGTCCGGACCTGTCCACTTTTTCAGAAAAGGAGGTGTCTAAATTTGGGTAGTTTTGATCATCAAAAAATTGTGTTTTCTTGACATGTTAACCTGTAAGCTATTTCTAAAGCTCGGGCATCGAAATTATGAAGAAATAAAATTGGCCAAAATTTAATTTTTTTCAACAGGTCCGGACCTGTCCACTTTTTCAGAAAAGTAGGTGTCTAAATTTGGGTAGTTTTGATCATCAAAAAATTGTGTTTTCTTGACATGTTAACCTGTAAGCTATTTCTAAAGCTCGGGCATCGAAATTATGAAGAAATAAAATTGGCCAAAATTTATTTTTTTCAAAAGGTCCGGACCTGTCCACTTTTTCAGAAAAGTAGGTGTCTAAATTTGGGTAGTTTTGATCATCAAAAAATTGTGTTTTCTTGACATGTTAACCTCTAAGCTATTTCTAAAGCTCGGGCATCGAAATTATGAAGAAATAAAATTGGCCAAAATTTATTTTTTTTCAACAGGTCCGGACCTGTCCACTTTTTCAGAAAAGGAGGTGTCTAAATTTGGGTAGTTTTGATCATCAAAAAATTGTGTTTTCTTGACATGTTAACCTGTAAGCTATTTCTAAAGCTCGGGCATCGAAATTATGAAGAAATAAAATTGGCCAAAATTTATTTTTTTTCAACAGGTCCGGACCTGTCCACTTTTTCAGAAAAGGAGGTGTCTAAATTTGGGTAGTTTTGATCATCAAAAAATTGTGTTTTCTTGACATGTTAACCTGTAAGCTATTTCTATAGCTCGGGCATCGAAATTATGAAGAAATAAAATTGGCCAAAATTTAATTTTTTTCAACAGGTCCGGACCTGTCCACTTTTTCAGAAAAGTAGGTGTCTAAATTTGGGTAGTTTTGATCATCAAAAAATTGTGTTTTCTTGACATGTTAACCTGTAAGCTATTTCTAAAGCTCGGGCATCTAAATTATGAGGAAATAAAATTGGCCAAAATTTAATTTTTTTCAACAGGTCCGGACCTGTCCACTTTCTCAGAAAAGGAGGTGTCTAAATTTGGGTAGTTTTGATCATCAAAAAATTGTGTTTTCTTGACATGTTAACCTGTAAGCTATTTCTAAAGCTCGGGCATCGAAATTATGAAGAAATAAAATTGGCCAAAATTTATTTTTTTTCAACAGGTCCGGACCTGTCCACTTTTTCAGAAAAGTAGGTGTCTAAATTTGGGTAGTTTTGATCATCAAAAAATTGTGTTTTCTTGACATGTTAACCTGTAAGCTATTTCTAAAGCTCGGGCATCGAAATTATGAAGAAATAAAATTGGCCAAAATTTTATTTTTTTCAACAGGTCCGGACCTGTCCACTTTTTCAGAAAAGTAGGTGTCTAAATTTGGGTAGTTTTGATCATCAAAAAATTGTGTTTTCTTGACATGTTAACCTGTAAGCTATTTCTAAAGCTCGGGCATCGAAATTATGAAGAAATAAAATTGGCCAAAATTTAATTTTTTTCAAAAGGTCCGGACCTGTCCACTTTTTCAGAAAAGTAGGTGTCTAAATTTGGGTAGTTTTGATCATCAAAAAATTGTGTTTTCTTGACATGTTAACCTGTAAGCTATTTCTAAAGCTCGGGCATCGAAATTATGAAGAAATAAAATTGGCCAAAATTTATTTTTTTTCAACAGGTCCGGACCTGTCCACTTTTTCAGAAAAGTAGGTGTCTAAATTTGGGTAGTTTTGATCATCAAAAAATTGTGTTTTCTTGACATGTTAACCTGTAAGCTATTTCTAAAGCTCGGGCATCGAAATTATGAAGAAATAAAATTGGCCAAAATTTATTTTTTTTCAACAGGTCCGGACCTGTCCACTTTTTCAGAAAAGGAGGTGTCTAAATTTGGGTAGTTTTGATCATCAAAAAATTGTGTTTTCTTGACATGTTAACCTGTAAGCTATTTCTAAAGCTCGGGCATCGAAATTATGAAGAAATAAAATTGGCCAAAATTTAATTTTTTTCAACAGGTCCGGACCTGTCCACTTTTTCAGAAAAGTAGGTGTCTAAATTTGGGTAGTTTTGATCATCAAAAAATTGTGTTTTCTTGACATGTTAACCTGTAAGCTATTTCTAAAGCTCGGGCATCGAAATTATGAAGAAATAAAATTGGCCAAAATTTATTTTTTTCAAAAGGTCCGGACCTGTCCACTTTTTCAGAAAAGTAGGTGTCTAAATTTGGGTAGTTTTGATCATCAAAAAATTGTGTTTTCTTGACATGTTAACCTCTAAGCTATTTCTAAAGCTCGGGCATCGAAATTATGAAGAAATAAAATTGGCCAAAATTTATTTTTTTTCAACAGGTCCGGACCTGTCCACTTTTTCAGAATAGGAGGTGTCTAAATTTGGGTAGTTTTGATCATCAAAAAATTGTGTTTTCTTGACATGTTAACCTGTAAGCTATTTCTAAAGCTCGGGCATCGAAATTATGAAGAAATAAAATTGGCCAAAATTTATTTTTTTTCAACAGGTCCGGACCTGTCCACTTTTTCAGAAAAGGAGGTGTCTAAATTTGGGTAGTTTTGATCATCAAAAAATTGTGTTTTCTTGACATGTTAACCTGTAAGCTATTTCTAAAGCTCGGGCATCGAAATTATGAAGAAATAAAATTGGCCAAAATTTATTTTTTTTCAACAGGTCCGGACCTGTCCACTTTTTCAGAAAAGGAGGTGTCTAAATTTGGGTAGTTTTGATCATCAAAAAATTGTGTTTTCTTGACATGTTAACCTGTAAGCTATTTCTAAAGCTCGGGCATCGAAATTATGAAGAAATAAAATTGGCCAAAATTTAATTTTTTTCAACAGGTCCGGACCTGTCCACTTTTTCAGAAAAGTAGGTGTCTAAATTTGGGTAGTTTTGATCATCAAAAAATTGTGTTTTCTTGACATGTTAACCTGTAAGCTATTTCTAAAGCTCGGGCATCGAAATTATGAAGAAATAAAATTGGCCAAAATTTATTTTTTTCAAAAGGTCCGGACCTGTCCACTTTTTCAGAAAAGGAGGTGTCTAAATTTGGGTAGTTTTGATCATCAAAAAATTGTGTTTTCTTGACATGTTAACCTGTAAGCTATTTCTAAAGCTCGGGCATCGAAATTATGAAGAAATAAAATTGGCCAAAATTTATTTTTTTTCAACAGGTCCGGACCTGTCCACTTTTTCAGAAAAGGAGGTGTCTAAATTTGGGTAGTTTTGATCATCAAAAAATTGTGTTTTCTTGACATGTTAACCTGTAAGCTATTTCTAAAGCTCGGGCATCGAAATTATGAAGAAATAAAATTGGCCAAAATTTAATTTTTTTCAACAGGTCCGGACCTGTCCACTTTTTCAGAAAAGGAGGTGTCTAAATTTGGGTAGTTTTGATCATCAAAAAATTGTGTTTTCTTGACATGTTAACCTGTAAGCTATTTCTAAAGCTCGGGAATCGAAATTATGAAGAAATAAAATTGGCAAAAATTTTATTTTTTTTCAACAGGTCCGGACCTGTCCACTTTTTCAGAAAAGGAGGTGTCTAAATTTGGGTAGTTTTGATCATCAAAAAATTGTGTTTTCTTGACATGTTAACCTGTAAGCTATTTCTAAAGCTCGGGCATCGAAATTATGAAGAAATAAAATTGGCCAAAATTTTATTTTTTTCAACAGGTCCGGACCTGTCCACTTTTTCAGAAAAGGAGGTGTCTAAATTTGGGTAGTTTTGATCATCAAAAAATTGTGTTTTCTTGACATGTTAACCTGTAAGCTATTTCTAAAGCTCGGGCATCGAAATTATGAAGAAATAAAATTGGCCAAAATTTAATTTTTTTCAAAAGGTCCGGACCTGTCCACTTTTTCAGAAAAGTAGGTGTCTAAATTTGGGTAGTTTTGATCATCAAAAAATTGTGTTTTCTTGACATGTTAACCTGTAAGCTATTTCTAAAGCTCGGGCATCGAAATTATGAAGAAATAAAATTGGCCAAAATTTATTTTTTTTCAACAGGTCCGGACCTGTCCACTTTTTCAGAAAAGTAGGTGTCTAAATTTGGGTAGTTTTGATCATCAAAAAATTGTGTTTTCTTGACATGTTAACCTGTAAGCTATTTCTAAAGCTCGGGCATCGAAATTATGAAGAAATAAAATTGGCCAAAATTTTATTTTTTTCAACAGGTCCGGACCTGTCCACTTTTTCAGAAAAGTAGGTGTCTAAATTTGGGTAGTTTTGATCATCAAAAAATTGTGTTTTCTTGACATGTTAACCTGTAAGCTATTTCTAAAGCTCGGGCATCGAAATTATGAAGAAATAAAATTGGCCAAAATTTAATTTTTTTCAAAAGGTCCGGACCTGTCCACTTTTTCAGAAAAGTAGGTGTCTAAATTTGGGTAGTTTTGATCATCAAAAAATTGTGTTTTCTTGACATGTTAACCTGTAAGCTATTTCTAAAGCTCGGGCATCGAAATTATGAAGAAATAAAATTGGCCAAAATTTATTTTTTTTCAACAGGTCCGGACCTGTCCACTTTTTCAGAAAAGTAGGTGTCTAAATTTGGGTAGTTTTGATCATCAAAAAATTGTGTTTTCTTGACATGTTAACCTGTAAGCTATTTCTAAAGCTCGGGCATCGAAATTATGAAGAAATAAAATTGGCCAAAATTTATTTTTTTTCAACAGGTCCGGACCTGTCCACTTTTTCAGAAAAGGAGGTGTCTAAATTTGGGTAGTTTTGATCATCAAAAAATTGTGTTTTCTTGACATGTTAACCTGTAAGCTATTTCTAAAGCTCGGGCATCGAAATTATGAAGAAATAAAATTGGCCAAAATTTAATTTTTTTCAACAGGTCCGGACCTGTCCACTTTTTCAGAAAAGTAGGTGTCTAAATTTGGGTAGTTTTGATCATCAAAAAATTGTGTTTTCTTGACATGTTAACCTGTAAGCTATTTCTAAAGCTCGGGCATCGAAATTATGAAGAAATAAAATTGGCCAAAATTTATTTTTTTCAAAAGGTCCGGACCTGTCCACTTTTTCAGAAAAGTAGGTGTCTAAATTTGGGTAGTTTTGATCATCAAAAAATTGTGTTTTCTTGACATGTTAACCTCTAAGCTATTTCTAAAGCTCGGGCATCGAAATTATGAAGAAATAAAATTGGCCAAAATTTATTTTTTTTCAACAGGTCCGGACCTGTCCACTTTTTCAGAAAAGGAGGTGTCTAAATTTGGGTAGTTTTGATCATCAAAAAATTGTGTTTTCTTGACATGTTAACCTGTAAGCTATTTCTAAAGCTCGGGCATCGAAATTATGAAGAAATAAAATTGGCCAAAATTTATTTTTTTTCAACAGGTCCGGACCTGTCCACTTTTTCAGAAAAGGAGGTGTCTAAATTTGGGTAGTTTTGATCATCAAAAAATTGTGTTTTCTTGACATGTTAACCTGTAAGCTATTTCTAAAGCTCGGGCATCGAAATTATGAAGAAATAAAATTGGCCAAAATTTAATTTTTTTCAACAGGTCCGGACCTGTCCACTTTTTCAGAAAAGTAGGTGTCTAAATTTGGGTAGTTTTGATCATCAAAAAATTGTGTTTTCTTGACATGTTAACCTGTAAGCTATTTCTAAAGCTCGGGCATCGAAATTATGAAGAAATAAAATTGGCCAAAATTTATTTTTTTCAAAAGGTCCGGACCTGTCCACTTTTTCAGAAAAGGAGGTGTCTAAATTTGGGTAGTTTTGATCATCAAAAAATTGTGTTTTCTTGACATGTTAACCTGTAAGCTATTTCTAAAGCTCGGGCATCGAAATTATGAAGAAATAAAATTGGCCAAAATTTATTTTTTTTCAACAGGTCCGGACCTGTCCACTTTTTCAGAAAAGGAGGTGTCTAAATTTGGGTAGTTTTGATCATCAAAAAATTGTGTTTTCTTGACATGTTAACCTGTAAGCTATTTCTAAAGCTCGGGCATCGAAATTATGAAGAAATAAAATTGGCCAAAATTTAATTTTTTTCAACAGGTCCGGACCTGTCCACTTTTTCAGAAAAGGAGGTGTCTAAATTTGGGTAGTTTTGATCATCAAAAAATTGTGTTTTCTTGACATGTTAACCTGTAAGCTATTTCTAAAGCTCGGGAATCGAAATTATGAAGAAATAAAATTGGCAAAAATTTTATTTTTTTTCAACAGGTCCGGACCTGTCCACTTTTTCAGAAAAGGAGGTGTCTAAATTTGGGTAGTTTTGATCATCAAAAAATTGTGTTTTCTTGACATGTTAACCTGTAAGCTATTTCTAAAGCTCGGGCATCGAAATTATGAAGAAATAAAATTGGCCAAAATTTTATTTTTTTCAACAGGTCCGGACCTGTCCACTTTTTCAGAAAAGGAGGTGTCTAAATTTGGGTAGTTTTGATCATCAAAAAATTGTGTTTTCTTGACATGTTAACCTGTAAGCTATTTCTAAAGCTCGGGCATCGAAATTATGAAGAAATAAAATTGGCCAAAATTTATTTTTTTTCAACAGGTCCGGACCTGTCCACTTTTTCAGAAAAGGAGGTGTCTAAATTTGGGTAGTTTTGATCATCAAAAAATGGTGTTTTCTTGACATGTTAACCTGTAAGCTATTTCTAAAGCTCGGGCATCGAAATTATGAAGAAATAAAATTGGCCAAAATTTAATTTTTTTCAACAGGTCCGGACCTGTCCACTTTTTCAGAAAAGGAGGTGTCTAAATTTGGGTAGTTTTGATCATCAAAAAATTGTGTTTTCTTGACATGTTAACCTGTAAGCTATTTCTAAAGCTCGGGAATCGAAATTATGAAGAAATAAAATTGGCAAAAATTTTATTTTTTTTCAACAGGTCCGGACCTGTCCACTTTTTCAGAAAAGGAGGTGTCTAAATTTGGGTAGTTTTGATCATCAAAAAATTGTGTTTTCTTGACATGTTAACCTGTAAGCTATTTCTAAAGCTCGGGCATCGAAATTATGAAGAAATAAAATTGGCCAAAATTTTATTTTTTTCAACAGGTCCGGACCTGTCCACTTTTTCAGAAAAGGAGGTGTCTAAATTTGGGTAGTTTTGATCATCAAAAAATAGTGTTTTCTTGACATGTTAACCTGTAAGCTATTTCTAAAGCTCGGGCATCGAAATTATGAAGAAATAAAATTGGCCAAAATTTAATTTTTTTCAACAGGTCCGGACCTGTCCACTTTTTCAGAAAAGGAGGTGTCTAAATTTGGGTAGTTTTGATCATCAAAAAATTGTGTTTTCTTGACATGTTTACCTGTAAGCTATTTCTAAAGCTCGGGCATCGAAATTATGAAGAAATAAAATTGGCCAAAATTTATTTTTTTTCAACAGGTCCGGACCTGTCCACTTTTTCAGAAAAGGAGGTGTCTAAATTTGGGTAGTTTTGATCATCAAAAAATGGTGTTTTCTTGACATGTTAACCTGTAAGCTATTTCTAAAGCTCGGGCATCGAAATTATGAAGAAATAAAATTGGCCAAAATTTAATTTTTTTCAACAGGTCCGGACCTGTCCACTTTTTCAGAAAAGGAGGTGTCTAAATTTGGGTAGTTTTGATCATCAAAAAATTGTGTTTTCTTGACATGTTAACCTGTAAGCTATTTCTAAAGCTCGGGCATCGAAATTATGAAGAAATAAAATTGGCCAAAATTTAATTTTTTTCAACAGGTCGGGACCTGTCCACTTTTTCAGAAAAGGAGGTGTCTAAATTTGGGTAGTTTTGATCATCAAAAAATTGTGTTTTCTTGACATGTTAACCTGTAAGCTATTTCTAAAGCTCGGGCATCGAAATTATGAAGAAATAAAATTGGCCAAAATTTAATTTTTTTCAACAGGTCCGGACCTGTCCACTTTTTCAGAAAAGGAGGTGTCTAAATTTGGGTAGTTTTGATCATCAAAAAATTGTGTTTTCTTGACATGTTAACCTGTAAGCTATTTCTAAAGCTCGGGCATCGAAATTATGAAGAAATAAAATTGGCCAAAATTTATTTTTTTTCAACTGTCCACTTTTTCAGAAAAGGAGGTGTCTAAATTTGGGTAGTTTTGATCATCAAAAAATTGTGTTTTCTTGACATGTTAACCTGTAAGCTATTTCTAAAGCTCGGGCATCGAAATTATGAAGAAATAAAATTGGCCAAAATTTATTTTTTTTCAACTGTCCACTTTTTCAGAAAAGGAGGTGTCTAAATTTGGGTAGTTTTGATCATCAAAAAATTGTGTTTTCTTGACATGTTAACCTGTAAGCTATTTCTAAAGCTCGGGCATCGAAATTATGAAGAAATAAAATTGGCCAAAATTTATTTTTTTTCAACAGGTCCGGACCTGTCCACTTTTTCAGAAAAGGAGGTGTCTAAATTTGGGTAGTTTTGATCATCAAAAAATTGTGTTTTCTTGACATGTTAACCTGTAAGCTATTTCTAAAGCTCGGGCATCGAAATTATGAAGAAATAAAATTGGCCAAAATTTATTTTTTTTCAACAGGTCCGGACCTGTCCACTTTTTCAGAAAAGGAGGTGTCTAAATTTGGGTAGTTTTGATCATCAAAAAATTGTGTTTTCTTGACATGTTAACCTGTAAGCTATTTCTAAAGCTCGGGCATCGAAATTATGAAGAAATAAAATTGGCCAAAATTTAATTTTTTTCAACAGGTCCGGACCTGTCCACTTTTTCAGAAAAGGAGGTGTCTAAATTTGGGTAGTTTTGATCATCAAAAAATTGTGTTTTCTTGACATGTTAACCTGTAAGCTATTTCTAAAGCTCGGGAATCGAAATTATGAAGAAATAAAATTGGCAAAAATTTTATTTTTTTTCAACAGGTCCGGACCTGTCCACTTTTTCAGAAAAGGAGGTGTCTAAATTTGGGTAGTTTTGATCATCAAAAAATTGTGTTTTCTTGACATGTTAACCTGTAAGCTATTTCTAAAGCTCGGGCATCGAAATTATGAAGAAATAAAATTGGCCAAAATTTAATTTTTTTCAACAGGTCCGGACCTGTCCACTTTTTCAGAAAAGGAGGTGTCTAAATTTGGGTAGTTTTGATCATCAAAAAATTGTGTTTTCTTGACATGTTTACCTGTAAGCTATTTCTAAAGCTCGGGCATCGAAATTATGAAGAAATAAAATTGGCCAAAATTTATTTTTTTTCAACAGGTCCGGACCTGTCCACTTTTTCAGAAAAGGAGGTGTCTAAATTTGGGTAGTTTTGATCATCAAAAAATTGTGTTTTCTTGACATGTTAACCTGTAAGCTATTTCTAAAGCTCGGGCATCGAAATTATGAAGAAATAAAATTGGCCAAAATTTATTTTTTTTCAACAGGTCCGGACCTGTCCACTTTTTCAGAAAAGGAGGTGTCTAAATTTGGGTAGTTTTGATCATCAAAAAATGGTGTTTTCTTGACATATTAACCTGTAAGCTATTTCTAAAGCTCGGGCATCGAAATTATGAAGAAATAAAATTGGCCAAAATTTAATTTTTTTCAACAGGTCCGGACCTGTCCACTTTTTCAGAAAAGGAGGTGTCTAAATTTGGGTAGTTTTGATCATCAAAAAATTGTGTTTTCTTGACATGTTAACCTGTAAGCTATTTCTAAAGCTCGGGCATCGAAATTATGAAGAAATAAAATTGGCCAAAATTTTATTTTTTTCAACAGCTCGGGACCTGTCCACTTTTTCAGAAAAGGAGGTGTCTAAATTTGGGTAGTTTTGATCATCAAAAAATTGTGTTTTCTTGACATGTTAACCTGTAAGCTATTTCTAAAGCTCGGTCATCGAAATTATGAAGAAATAAAATTGGCCAAAATTTAATTTTTTTCAACAGGTCCGGACCTGTCCACTTTTTCAGAAAAGGAGGTGTCTAAATTTGGGTAGTTTTGATCATCAAAAAATTGTGTTTTCTTGACATGTTAACCTGTAAGCTATTTCTAAAGCTCGGGCATCGAAATTATGAAGAAATAAAATTGGCCAAAATTTATTTTTTTTCAACTGTCCACTTTTTCAGAAAAGGAGGTGTCTAAATTTGGGTAGTTTTGATCATCAAAAAATTGTGTTTTCTTGACATGTTAACCTGTAAGCTATTTCTAAAGCTCGGGCATCGAAATTATGAAGAAATAAAATTGGCCAAAATTTATTTTTTTTCAACTGTCCACTTTTTCAGAAAAGGAGGTGTCTAAATTTGGGTAGTTTTGATCATCAAAAAATTGTGTTTTCTTGACATGTTAACCTGTAAGCTATTTCTAAAGCTCGGGCATCGAAATTATGAAGAAATAAAATTGGCCAAAATTTATTTTTTTTCAACAGGTCCGGACCTGTCCACTTTTTCAGAAAAGGAGGTGTCTAAATTTGGGTAGTTTTGATCATCAAAAAATTGTGTTTTCTTGACATGTTAACCTGTAAGCTATTTCTAAAGCTCGGGCATCGAAATTATGAAGAAATAAAATTGGCCAAAATTTATTTTTTTTCAACAGGTCCGGACCTGTCCACTTTTTCAGAAAAGGAGGTGTCTAAATTTGGGTAGTTTTGATCATCAAAAAATTGTGTTTTCTTGACATGTTAACCTGTAAGCTATTTCTAAAGCTTGGGCATCGAAATTATGAAGAAATAAAATTGGCCAAAATTTAATTTTTTTCAACAGGTCCGGACCTGTCCACTTTTTCAGAAAAGGAGGTGTCTAAATTTGGGTAGTTTTGATCATCAAAAAATTGTGTTTTCTTGACATGTTAACCTGTAAGCTATTTCTAAAGCTCGGGCATCGAAATTATGAAGAAATAAAATTGGCCAAAATTTAATTTTTTTCAACAGGTCCGGACCTGTCCACTTTTTCAGAAAAGGAGGTGTCTAAATTTGGGTAGTTTTGATCATCAAAAAATTGTGTTTTCTTGACATGTTAACCTGTAAGCTATTTCTAAAGCTCGGGCATCGAAATTATGAAGAAATAAAATTGGCCAAAATTTTTTTTTTTTCAACTGTCCACTTTTTCAGAAAAGGAGGTGTCTAAATTTGGGTAGTTTTGATCATCAAAAAATTGTGTTTTCTTGACATGTTAACCTGTAAGCTATTTCTAAAGCTCGGGCATCGAAATTATGAAGAAATAAAATTGGCCAAAATTTATTTTTTTTCAACTGTCCACTTTTTCAGAAAAGAAGGTGTCTAAATTTGGGTAGTTTTGATCATCAAAAAATTGTGTTTTCTTGACATGTTAACCTGTAAGCTATTTCTAAAGCTCGGGCATCGAAATTATGAAGAAATAAAATTGGCCAAAATTTATTTTTTTTCAACAGGTCCGGACCTGTCCACTTTTTCAGAAAAGGAGGTGTCTAAATTTGGGTAGTTTTGATCATCAAAAAATTGTGTTTTCTTGACATGTTAACCTGTAAGCTATTTCTAAAGCTCGGGCATCGAAATTATGAAGAAATAAAATTGGCCAAAATTTAATTTTTTTCAACAGGTCCGGACCTGTCCACTTTTTAAGAAAAGGAGGTGTCTAAATTTGGGTAGTTTTGATCATCAAAAAATTGTGTTTTCTTGACATGTTAACCTGTAAGCTATTTCTAAAGCTTGGGCATCGAAATTATGAAGAAATAAAATTGGCCAAAATTTAATTTTTTTCAACAGGTCCGGACCTGTCCACTTTTTCAGAAAAGTAGGTGTCTAAATTTGGGTAGTTTTGATCATCAAAAAATTGTGTTTTCTTGACATGTTAACCTGTAAGCTATTTCTAAAGCTCGGGCATCAAAATTATGAAGAAATAAAATTGGCCAAAATTTATTTTTTTTCAACAGGTCCAGACCTGTCCACTTTTTCAGAAAAGGAGGTGTCTAAATTTGGGTAGTTTTGATCATCAAAAAATTGTGTTTTCTTGACATGTTAACCTGTAAGCTATTTCTAAAGCTCGGGCATCGAAATTATGAAGAAATAAAATTGGCCAAAATTTATTTTTTTTCAACTGTCCACTTTTTCAGAAAAGGAGGTGTCTAAATTTGGGTAGTTTTGATCATCAAAAAATTGTGTTTTCTTGACATGTTAACCTGTAAGCTATTTCTAAAGCTCGGGCATCGAAATTATGAAGAAATAAAATTGGCCAAAATTTATTTTTTTTCAACTGTCCACTTTTTCAGAAAAGGAGGTGTCTAAATTTGGGTAGTTTTGATCATCAAAAAATTGTGTTTTCTTGACATGTTAACCTGTAAGCTATTTCTAAAGCTCGGGCATCGAAATTATGAAGAAATAAAATTGGCCAAAATTTATTTTTTTTCAACTGTCCACTTTTTCAGAAAAGGAGGTGTCTAAATTTGGGTAGTTTTGATCATCAAAAAATTGTGTTTTCTTGACATGTTAACCTGTAAGCTATTTCTAAAGCTCGGGCATCGAAATTATGAAGAAATAAAATTGGCCAAAATTTATTTTTTTTCAACTGTCCACTTTTTCAGAAAAGGAGGTGTCTAAATTTGGGTAGTTTTGATCATCAAAAAATTGTGTTTTCTTGACATGTTAACCTGTAAGCTATTTCTAAAGCTCGGGCATCGAAATTATGAAGAAATAAAATTGGCCAAAATTTATTTTTTTTCAACAGGTCCGGACCTGTCCACTTTTTCAGAAAAGGAGGTGTCTAAATTTGGGTAGTTTTGATCATCAAAAAATTGTGTTTTCTTGACATGTTAACCTGTAAGCTATTTCTAAAGCTTGGGCATCGAAATTATGAAGAAATAAAATTGGCCAAAATTTAATTTTTTTCAACAGGTCCGGACCTGTCCACTTTTTCAGAAAAGTAGGTGTCTAAATTTGGGTAGTTTTGATCATCAAAAAATTGTGTTTTCTTGACATGTTAACCTGTAAGCTATTTCTAAAGCTCGGGCATCAAAATTATGAAGAAATAAAATTGGCCAAAATTTTTTTTTTTCAACAGGTCCAGACCTGTCCACTTTTTCAGAAAAGGAGGTGTCTAAATTTGGGTAGTTTTGATCATCAAAAAATTGTGTTTTCTTGACATGTTAACCTGTAAGCTATTTCTAAAGCTCGGGCATCGAAATTATGAAGAAATAAAATTGGCCAAAATTTATTTTTTTTCAACTGTCCACTTTTTCAGAAAAGGAGGTGTCTAAATTTGGGTAGTTTTGATCATCAAAAAATTGTGTTTTCTTGACATGTTAACCTGTAAGCTATTTCTAAAGCTCGGGCATCGAAATTATGAAGAAATAAAATTGGCCAAAATTTATTTTTTTTCAACTGTCCACTTTTTCAGAAAAGGAGGTGTCTAAATTTGGGTAGTTTTGATCATCAAAAAATTGTGTTTTCTTGACATGTTAACCTGTAAGCTATTTCTAAAGCTCGGGCATCGAAATTATGAAGAAATAAAATTGGCCAAAATTTAATTTTTTTCAACAGGTCCGGACCTGTCCACTTTTTCAGAAAAGTAGGTGTCTAAATTTGGGTAGTTTTGATCATCAAAAAATGTGTTTTCTTGACATGTTAACCTGTAAGCTATTTCTAAAGCTCGGGCATCAAAATTATGAAGAAATAAAATTGGCCAAAAATTTTTTTTTTTCAACAGGTCCGGACCTGTCCACTTTTTCAGAAAAGGAGGTGTCTAAATTTGGGTAGTTTTGATCATCAAAAAATTGTGTTTTCTTGACATGTTAACCTGTAAGCTATTTCTAAAGCTCGGGCATCGAAATTATGAAGAAATAAAATTGGCCAAAATTTATTTTTTTTCAACTGTCCACTTTTTCAGAAAAGGAGGTGTCTAAATTTGGGTAGTTTTGATCATCAAAAAATTGTGTTTTCTTGACATGTTAACCTGTAAGCTATTTCTAAAGCTCGGGCATCGAAATTATGAAGAAATAAAATTGGCCAAAATTTATTTTTTTTCAACTGTCCACTTTTTCAGAAAAGGAGGTGTCTAAATTTGGGTAGTTTTGATCATCAAAAAATTGTGTTTTCTTGACATGTTAACCTGTAAGCTATTTCTAAAGCTCGGGCATCGAAATTATGAAGAAATAAAATTGGCCAAAATTTATTTTTTTTCAACAGGTCCGGACCTGTCCACTTTTTCAGAAAAGGAGGTGTCTAAATTTGGGTAGTTTTGATCATCAAAAAATTGTGTTTTCTTGACATGTTAACCTGTAAGCTATTTCTAAAGCTCGGGCATCGAAATTATGAAGAAATAAAATTGGCCAAAATTTATTTTTTTTCAACAGGTCCGGACCTGTCCACTTTTTCAGAAAAGGAGGTGTCTAAATTTGGGTAGTTTTGATCATCAAAAAATTGTGTTTTCTTGACATGTTAACCTGTAAGCTATTTCTAAAGCTTGGGCATCGAAATTATGAAGAAATAAAATTGGCCAAAATTTAATTTTTTTCAACAGGTCCGGACCTGTCCACTTTTTCAGAAAAGGAGGTGTCTAAATTTGGGTAGTTTTGATCATCAAAAAATTGTGTTTTCTTGACATGTTAACCTGTAAGCTATTTCTAAAGCTCGGGCATCGAAATTATGAAGAAATAAAATTGGCCAAAATTTAATTTTTTTCAACAGGTCCGGACCTGTCCACTTTTTCAGAAAAGGAGGTGTCTAAATTTGGGTAGTTTTGATCATCAAAAAATTGTGTTTTCTTGACATGTTAACCTGTAAGCTATTTCTAAAGCTCGGGCATCGAAATTATGAAGAAATAAAATTGGCCAAAATTTATTTTTTTCAAAAGGTCCGGACCTGTCCACTTTTTCAGAAAAGGAGGTGTCTAAATTTGGGTAGTTTTGATCATCAAAAAATTGTGTTTTCTTGACATGTTAACCTGTAAGCTATTTCTAAAGCTCGGGCATCGAAATTATGAAGAAATAAAATTGGCCAAAATTTAATTTTTTTCAACAGGTCCGGACCTGTCCACTTTTTCAGAAAAGGAGGTGTCTAAATTTGGGTAGTTTTGATCATCAAAAAATTGTGTTTTCTTGACATGTTAACCTGTAAGCTATTTCTAAAGCTCGGGCATCGAAATTATGAAGAAATAAAATAGGCCAAAATTTAATTTTTTTCAACTGTCCACTTTTTCAGAAAAGGAGGTGTCTAAATTTGGGTAGTTTTGATCATCAAAAAATTGTGTTTTCTTGACATGTTAACCTGTAAGCTATTTCTAAAGCTCGGGCATCGAAATTATGAAGAAATAAAATTGGCCAAAATTTATTTTTTTTCAACAGGTCCGGACCTGTCCACTTTTTCAGAAAAGGAGGTGTCTAAATTTGGGTAGTTTTGATCATCAAAAAATTGTGTTTTCTTGACATGTTAACCTGTAAGCTATTTCTAAAGCTCGGGCATCGAAATTATGAAGAAATAAAATTGGCCAAAATTTATTTTTTTTCAACAGGTCCGGACCTGTCCACTTTTTCAGAAAAGGAGGTGTCTAAATTTGGGTAGTTTTGATCATCAAAAAATTGTGTTTTCTTGACATGTTAACCTGTAAGCTATTTCTAAAGCTCGGGCATCGAAATTATGAAGAAATAAAATTGGCCAAAATTTATTTTTTTCAAAAGGTCCGGACCTGTCCACTTTTTCAGAAAAGGAGGTGTCTAAATTTGGGTAGTTTTGATCATCAAAAAATTGTGTTTTCTTGACATGTTAACCTGTAAGCTATTTCTAAAGCTCGGGCATCGAAATTATGAAGAAATAAAATTGGCCAAAATTTAATTTTTTTCAACAGGTCCGGACCTGTCCACTTTTTCAGAAAAGGAGGTGTCTAAATTTGGGTAGTTTTGATCATCAAAAAATTGTGTTTTCTTGACATGTTAACCTGTAAGCTATTTCTAAAGCTCGGGCATCGAAATTATGAAGAAATAAAATTGGCCAAAATTTAATTTTTTTCAACAGGTCCGGACCTGTCCACTTTTTCAGAAAAGTAGGTGTCTAAATTTGGGTAGTTTTGATCATCAAAAAATTGTGTTTTCTTGACATGTTAACCTGTAAGCTATTTCTAAAGCTCGGGCATCAAAATTATGAAGAAATAAAATTGGCCAAAATTTTTTTTTTTTCAACAGGTCCGGACCTGTCCACTTTTTCAGAAAAGGAGGTGTCTAAATTTGGGTAGTTTTGATCATCAAAAAATTGTGTTTTCTTGACATGTTAACCTGTAAGCTATTTCTAAAGCTCGGGCATCGAAATTATGAAGAAATAAAATTGGCCAAAATTTATTTTTTTTCAACTGTCCACTTTTTCAGAAAAGGAGGTGTCTAAATTTGGGTAGTTTTGATCATCAAAAAATTGTGTTTTCTTGACATGTTAACCTGTAAGCTATTTCTAAAGCTCGGGCATCGAAATTATGAAGAAATAAAATTGGCCAAAATTTATTTTTTTTCAACAGGTCCGGACCTGTCCACTTTTTCAGAAAAGGAGGTGTCTAAATTTGGGTAGTTTTGATCATCAAAAAATTGTGTTTTCTTGACATGTTAACCTGTAAGCTATTTCTAAAGCTCGGGCATCGAAATTATGAAGAAATAAAATTGGCCAAAATTTATTTTTTTCAAAAGGTCCGGACCTGTCCACTTTTTCAGAAAAGGAGGTGTCTAAATTTGGGTAGTTTTGATCATCAAAAAATTGTGTTTTCTTG
>NW_026707368.1:0-28145 GCF_902713425.1 Acipenser ruthenus
TAGCTTGAGCAAATGTCAGATGGAACATTTTGTGGTTTCTTTATAGAAATGAAACTAGACATCTCTATCCAGACACAGACTCAGGAGGCGCAATAAGAACATGCGTCTAGTTTGTAACGGTTGGCTATCTGGGGGTGCCAGGCAAATGCATAATCTACCATATTTAATTGTCACCAAACCGCTACTAGGACATAGTAATTCACTTTTCCATATGTGACACCACTACACCCTATATATGCCCAGGGAATAATAACTATGTAATTGAAAATAAATAATTAACAAACAGGACAGAAGAGGTAAACAGCTAGGAGAAGAAGCATTGAGGAACCATACCATCCTCAAGCATTTATTACGCTCTACAAGTAACAAGCAGGCCTCTTGGTTACTGACAGTGAACTAACAAAGGAAAATATACTAGTTAATTACATCAATTGACCAATCACACTATTAATTGGTTATACGGACACCAACCATAAATATATTGCACAGCATTGTTAGATATTGCACAGCATTGTTATATATTGCACTCAAATAAGTTACACACACACATTATATATATATATATATATATATATATATATATGTATATATATTTGCACACTTAAACTTGTTACACATATTGCACATAAGTAGCTAATAAATATATTGCACATAACATAGTTAGCACATAATCACACTATTAATTGGTTATACTGAGCCCAACAGGTAATTATATTGCACGTCACTATATATTGCGCAACCAGTTATAGTGTACTCAAATAAGTTATTGAACCCAATAAGTTATACATATATATATTTGCACACTTAATAAACTCGTTACACATATTGCATGTAAGTAACTAATAAATATACTGCACATAACATTTTAATTAAATAGTTAGCATATAATAGATTAGTTAATCATCAATTAAATAGTTATCTATTGATTTGTCTCAAACCACCAATTCAAAATCACAAGTATCATTTAAATTAAGTGATCAATTAATAATGATTTAGATAAGACCATCCATTATGCTATATTGTTTATAATTTGTCCCTAACTGACACTATTCTTAACTTGCAATAGTCGATAAAAACTAGAGTCAATGGCCCACTTATGCTATGCAAATATAGAAATAATAAAACTATATAGCATAACTAGTAAGGTTGCAATGCATTGCAATACAGGAAAACAATTTACAATTATATAGCATGTAATCCAACAAACAATAATATTAATCAAATGTTGCACAAGAGTTCCAGCACGTTTATCCAAAAAAGCAGGAGAAATGAAAGAAACAGAAATAAAGTGCATCTGTGTTTAAGAACAAATTGCAATAAATTTCCATTAGTTTAAGAGCAATAAAACTAGTAGTACGCTCTCCTTTTCCACCGTAATAAAGAATCAGCATGAAATAGTTAAGACAGTTCGATGAAAATGCAATTGTCCATATCAGGAAAAACTATAAACAAAAGTTTATTTTCTCAAACCCGATGTAGATTCGGCAGCACACGTCTCCCCAGGTTCCACACGCACTCCAGCCACAGCTCACTCGAATAGTTCGTTGTTTTTCTTTACTCTGTTCTGTAAAACATCCAACAGCTATACTTGCAAAACAAACAAAACACAGCTAAACTTGTCGTCTTCAGTAGCGTGCCGCACAACGTCCTTTCCCGTCCTGCAACAGTGCTAGCTTTATACCCCTGCCCCTGCAATCCCAATGTTACGTAATCATTTTTTTTTAAAGGAAGCAAGTAATATATAGACAAGCACCGACACATTTACCTATCGTCACAAGTTTAGATACAAAGAGAGGTGGAAGTAAGTTTGTATGTGCGGGTAAGGTGTGAGCTAACAGGGTGATCACCTCAACGACTGGATATTGAACAAGAAGATGGGAGGCCCATGATGTTTGTGTATAAATATATGTGTTTTTATTAATTAAGTATTTACTTATAAGTTTTCATTTTATTCCATATATAGAATATTGCTTTGGCTTAGGACTCAGGGCGCAGTTCTGCTATAATGTGTCTGTAAGATGTGTTTTTACTTCTGCAAAATCATGGCATGCTCCGGCAGCAAAAGGTTAGACAACAGAAAATAGAATATAGAACGAGGCCTAAACCACAAAATACGTGCAGGAATGAACATACACTGACAGTACTGGGTAACAACGACAAAAACTATGGAAAACAACTCCTTTTAAGGAAAGTCTCTGTTCATCCTATATGACGTCAATGTACGTATAAATCTCTCTGTATTCGGCTGATAGTCAAGTCAGAATTGTATTTTGAATGCATTTGCTGGCTTCCTTTGCGCATCGTATTAAAGCTTATAAGATCACTGCTCCAGGCTGTCTTGTGTCGAGTCTTTTAAAAAAAAACCAATACACATCCTGAAGTATTAATTAATTTCATGTTCACCAGTTTCCTTTGATAAAAAATAAAAGCAGTTTTGTATGGTTTAACAGAGTCACCACAGCATGTGTTATGTATAATATAAAAATAAATACTTAAAAAAATATTGCATGATTCTGATTCCTTATTCAGTACTGTGATTCAATGTATATTAAATATTTATGATAGTCTATTCTTCATTGAGACGACAAGCTTGTTCAATTACAGTAGGTGTAGGATGGAATTTAGATTCATTATTACAATCCCAGTGTGTTACTCTGAAGTCCCCTGTGTCTCACCTTGTAAAAAGCACTACCTAGGGGAATAAGTCATGTGAGCGGTTATGCCAAGTTGCATTCACACCATTTAGGGAGAACAATTGTCTTGCAGGCTGTGGCTCGCCTCCAGGGTTTAGTAGCCTGGTAATATCCATTGAGTAGGTTTGGCAGGTTATAACAGGTTGGAACAGTAGGTCAGAGGTCAAACACTTCTTTTCAGCCCTCTTGATTTAGAAATACTAAAAGAAACTCAATGTCTAATGATAAATGTTTCAATTAGACTGTGTCTTCAAGAGGCTATAGCCTAAAAATCTAACATGAAATGCTGTACTACTATTATGGCTTCCGGTACATTTCTGCAATATCATTTGTAGTTTCTTTGATTACATGATGTTAAATAAAAAGTCTAAATCATGTTTATATATATATATATATATATATATATATATATATATATATATATATATATATATATATATGATGTCTCAATCCTAAAATTCTAGGTGATGCAAAACTTTTGGTCATAGCTGTACAGCCCTTTGTATGCTGTTGTACAGCAAGGCCACCGACACAAGCACGTCTGCTTGCCTTGTCAGGAAGAGTTATTAGGCAATTACTAGATTCATCTATAGTATGCAATAAAGGCACAGTCCTGCTGGCTATTGTACACCAATAGGAGACGTTGGATTGTACTAGTAGCCAAGAGCAGAAATAATTTCTTAGTTATAAATATTTGTTCATGGAAATTAACAAACCTATTAATTATTTACAGTGTTGGGATTTTTTAAACTGTGAAGCCAGACCTAAAATGTAAAACCATCTCATGTTGTTTTTATTTATTTATTTATTTTTTTTAAAGCAATCCTGCCACGAGCATTTCAACACTTAAATATTGCAGCTCCCCTGTGTTTTTTTGTTTTGAATTATTAACAGCATGATGGCGCTGGTCATGTTGCTTCACATCATGTCTGCCTGCCTGCCTTCATTTTATTATGCTTTATCCCACATATATTCTATTAAATATTTCAATCACCAGACTTGAATTTGAATTGCAGTGTATGTTCCATGGTTCAGTTCAAACACAGCACAACTTGATTTTGTTACTAAAGTTCCCTACCCACTAGCAGCCACTGAGATCACTGCATCTGACAGAAGGAACCGCAGACAGGGAAATCCACGAATCAAGCAGCATCACCCAGTAACCTCAGGCATGACTACATTTATCCAGCGTAAAACATTTTGGCTTCAACTTGTTTTCAGTATTTTTGTGCATGTGTAAATACTCCCTCGCTATCCAGCACTGCTACTTGATTATTCTATATTTACTGTACCTGATCATTCTATAGATGAACATTCAGACTGAAGCTAAGTACCACTAGTCATTTGTATTGGAAAAAGTTACAGTCAATCCTGTATAATAGAATGGCAAGGATCATCCTCCTATTCATTTCAATAACCTATGTGATGTCATAGCCATGTCGGTGTCCTGAGGCTATGGCTATGACTCACCATGGCTATGACGTCACATGTTCTCTTTTAAACCTATTGTTGTTAGTTGTTTGAAATTACAAATGAACTCATAACCATTAAATAATCACAGTATGGCACTCCAGAGTGTGTGTCGTTGTGGGATATTGCCACAGATAGCCAGTCTTGCTATATTATTAATGAAAGACCATTGGAGTATATTAGCGATTATAGGCTAAAGATTATTATGATGACTGCTTAGCAGTTTCAGTGAGCTAATTGGCCTGTACTGTCACATGATTTAATTGTAGCAATACGTCTGTTAAATGGCAGTGGTAAGTGTACTTGCATTATTGTAATGCATTCTCCATTCTGTAGAGGCACTCACACATTCTTCAGTATTTATGAATTCATAAATGCATGACGTAACTCATTTTTATTACTTCTTCTGTATCAGAAATCTGCCAGGCTTTTTTTGAAGGGCTTAGGCTTTATTTTTCACACTAATCCCAAAAGCTGTGCAGAGCTGTTTTGATATTAATATTAATCAAATCTTCAAACCAATAAACCCAGTTCCTTTTACAACGTCCATTATAAACTGTTTTGTGGTTCATGATGGATGATAAGAGAAACCTAAATAATGTACGATCAACGTACCTAATAAAAAAACCTAATAAAAAAAAAAACTATAAAAAAAATGAATCGATTAAAACAGGCTTTATTTGAACCACTTGATGAGAACTGCTGGAAAATATCTCCTTCTGATTGCTATTTCAAAAGCTGCCTGAAAAGGCCTTGTATTTCATAGACAGTTACCTCAGACCAGGAAAGCGTATATCCAAAAAGATGCAAAGAAAAAATAATTTGTCAGAAGCTGTTAGATTGGAAATATATCTTTAATGCTTGTAAGACAAAAGTACTTTACATTTAGCGCCAAATGTTAAAAATGCGAAAATAATTAGCCCATCTGTTACAAAGCTCGTTATATTTTTACAGACCATTGATTAATGTTCTAAACAGTCTTTTAAATGCCACTAAGGTTGCAAAAGGGATCATGCCCTCTCCCGTCACCCTTGGCTGTTTATCACCTCATTGAAATACTCCAGCCAGTATAGAATGAGAGTAGAGGTTAGGGCTCTGGACTCTTGACCGGAGGGTCGTGGGTTCAATCCCTGGTGGGGACACTGCTGCTGTACCCTTGAGCAAGGTGCTTTACCTAGATTGCTCCAGTAAAAAAACAACTGTATAAATGGGTAATTGTATGTAAAAAATATTATGATATCTTGTAACAATTGTAAGTCGTCCTGGATAAGGGCGTCAGCTAAGTAATAATAATAATAATAATAATAATAATAATAAATAGATTGGGACAGGCTCCTGCTAGAAAATAAAAGCATAAGCTAGGACAGCTTATATCTAAGTACTTTGCTGTTTAAAGTTTTACAGCATTTAAATGTTCTGACATAAAGTATCATGAAACAGAAAGCAGAATCCTACAATGTGTGCATGTACTGTACAGTACAGGAGAATTAATTTAATTATATTAATTAACAATATTGTAATTGGTGCAATACTGGCATAGTACTGTATAGTACAAAGTAAAAGACAGAAAACTCAAATCAGCATCAGAAATAATGGCCGTGGTTCATTTCCTTCTATTAGGTGGAGCGAGAGAAAGCCAACCTCCTGTCCAACCTCCAGGAGTCTCAAACGCAGCTGGAGCACACCAAAGGAGCATTGATGGAGCAGCATGAACGCATACACCGCTTGACCGAGCATGTCAACTCCATGAAGAGGCTGCATAGCAACAAGGAGCTCCCGATGGACCTGGAGACGGAGAAATCGGTCCGCGAAGCCTCTCAGCAGGGCCATGACTACGAAGTGGACATCAACGGGCTGGAGATCCTGGAGTGCAAGTACAAGGTGGCCGTCTCTGAGGTCATCGACCTCAAGGCTGAGATCAAAGCCCTGAAGGAGAAGTACAACAAGTGCTTGGAGAGCTACACGGACGAGAAGACCAAGGGGGAGAGCAAGATCCAGGTGCTGGATGAGCAGGTGGCCAGGCTGGAAAAGACCCACAAGGAGTGCGGGGAGCGGATCTCCTGCTTGGAGAGAGAACTGCAGACGGTGACGGGAATGGCTAACGAGAACCACAACACCCTCAACACAGCACAAGATGAGCTGGTGACCTTCAGCGAGGAGCTGGCCCAGCTCTACCACCACGTCTGCCTCTGCAACAATGAGACGCCCAACCGGGTGATGCTGGACTATTACAGGCAGAGTCGAGTGACCCGCAGCGGGAGCCTAAAGGGGACTGATGACCCCAGGGGACTCTTATCTCCGCGGCTAGCACGTCGGGCCATGGTGACACCCTCAGAACACAAGAGCCCAGCAGAACAAGCTCCAAAGGACGCTGGCGAAGCCAACAAGGAGCAAAGCCAGAGTCCCACCCGGACCCCCATAGTTTCCCCCGTGATAACTGCCCCACCCTCATCTCCCGTCACAGAGTCCAGCGACCTCCGCAAGGAGCCCATGAACATTTACAACCTCAACGCCATTATCCGAGACCAGATCAAGCACCTGCAGAAAGCCGTGGACCGGTCCCTCCTGCTCTCCAGACAGCGTGCAGCGGCGAGGGAGCTGGCCCCCATGATTGATAAAGACAAGGAAGCAGTGATGGAGGAGATCCTCAAGTTAAAATCGCTGCTGAGCACCAAGCGGGAGCAGATAGCCACGCTGCGCTTAGTCCTGAAAGCCAACAAACAGGTAAGGGTTGTGATAATTAAGAGTATGATCAAGACTTAACGTGTTGGCTAGCATACAAATATGGTTTTGGAAGATGAATACAATAGAAATTATTAAACAATAACACAGTGTTAGTGGGGAACCACAACCAAGAGACTATGGTGCAGTATTTACATGTGCTTGTAGAACGGTATTATGGGACAACAGGGAGCCAAGACCGTATAGCCTTATAACTGGTTCTGCAGTATAACAAGTAAGCACTGTACTTAACTGAACCAATTTAGCAAGTGTTACTTGATGGTACTGTACAGGCTCACCAGATTGTACTAAATAAAATATAATCCTAAATAAGATATAATCCTGTGTGTTAATTCCGTACGTCAATTCTGTGTGTTAATTCTTTCAGACAGCTGAAGTTGCTCTCGCCAACCTGAAAAGCAAATATGAAAACGAGAAGTCAATGGTGACGGAAACCATGATGAAACTCCGAAATGAGCTGAAGGCCTTGAAGGAAGACGCAGCCACCTTCTCCTCCCTGAGAGCCATGTTTGCCACCAGGTGAAAAGCACAGCTTTTTTTTTTTTTTAATTATTATTTTGAGAGTGCTAAAGAGTTTCCAAGAGCCATTTCATTAGGGACTAGCTTTTATTAAAGTCCAGTCCATTTAATAAACACAGCAGGGAGTAAAAAGTGAAACCCTGGCAGATCAGACTGACGAGTTAAAGAGCGAGATGCTTGCAATGTCACGATTGTCTTAAACCATGTTTCAATTGAGACCTTCTCCCTAGTTAGTAGTTCTTCCTCTCTCTTACACTCTTTTCTCAGACTGCTTTTCACTTGTTGGCTTTTTAAAATAAAGCCACACCAATGTTTCTTCCACAATAGAGGGGGACTGAATTAAAGTATATTTTTTTCAATGGCCAATTGAATTAAATGACACTTAACACCCCACCCGCAGCATCTCTTTATGGACATGTTTACAGGAAGAGAAAGGAGCGTCTCGGTAGCAGTGGCACTAATCATATTTAGCTCTAATGACTGTCAGATTATTACTGATAATACGATCATCTGTAATATTTTTTCAGCACAATAAATAATCCAGACTATTACCAATAATGTCACTGTATTTGATTACAACCCTAAATAATACAGACTAGTGCACAGGAATTAGAAAAGAGTTTAAAGCAGCACACAGACATACAGTATAAGAATATGCATCTTGAGAATCCAGACTTTCTGTCTCCATTAACATGGCTGGAATGACTCACTGCCGGGGGGGGGGGGGGGGGGTTGGGGGGGGGGTCACATTCTATTGGGGCTTCCATGGATCACTTGTGTAATCCTGATTAAGTAACCAGGGGATTAATTTAGTTTACGTTTCATATTAGAGGGGGAGAGGGCTACTATTACGAGACAGCAATCGGGTAAGTGATATCATATAACACCTTTACACTATATCTGTGACCTTCAGTGTTATACATAATTAATCACCCCAGATCGATAAGGGTCAGCAGGTTCGGATTTCACCAGAAAATGGATGAATTGCATGTCACTACAGCTTTGCATGTTTTTTTTTTTCACTGCTCTTCATCTGTGTTTGTGTGTTGAATGTCACCTACCTATTCTCAATTCTCAGCTCACCAGTAAAAAACACAGCCTGCCCAGTGCTATGGTGTTTAAGACCCCAATGTGAAATGCAGATCTTGTCCAAGAAGAATCCAGTGTATGTCGGCCTTGGTTTATTATTAAATCAAAAGGCCTTATTACATGGGGAGAGATTGATCAAATAAGTAACTTCATATGACAGCCATTCTGAGTGGTTCTATTGCATTAATCATTTATTTTTTGATAAGTCTTGAAATAGATCAGAACAGCTCCTGAACACAGACTTTGAGTAATTGCAGTAAGAATAGCGCTAAGAATGATTGCAAACATTATACAAAGCTACAGTAAAAAAAAGAAAGAAATTTGAAGCCACTTGCTTTTTAAGATTTTGCCATTTGAACATGTGTTTCTCAGAGGAATAAACTGTTTTAATGGTTTTAATTGTATTACGGATGTTGTAACAAACTGGCACCAGCAACATAGAAATACTAAACAGGTGCAAAATGTAAAATTCTATGACAAACGTTTCGTATTTCTAAATGTGTTACTATCGACTGTTTTATAGTTATGGATGTAGTCCCAGTAACAGCACTGGCGCACTTTTGCGCCCTGCGGTCAACCCTTTTGTAATATTACCAGTTTCATTGTCATTTTCACACTTTTGTGTAAACCTTGATAAATCTGGCCCATGTGAGCATGTTTAAGTGTTATAAATAAAATAATGAGTAGAAACTTAATATGAAAAAAATGGGGAAACACTACTTTAGAAAATAAAACCTTTGGGTTCGAGGTTTGAAATGTTTTTTTTTTTTTAACCGTTTAGCACTATCACTATTCCATTCTCATTTTTTGCTACTTCCTGGTATTGGTACCTAATCACTTCCTGTGCTGTAGGTCACATTGCAGCCACAGCATTGGATTCAGATTACCCTACGGGACGTGATTAGGTACCAGGAATGATGTATTATTTTAATCTATCATGCTGTATTTACACAAGAGAAATGGGAACAGCGATAATGCTGCCAGGGATAATAAGAGGGCAATTCAAATGTTAACTTCCTACCTCTTTAAAAACAACTGCAATCGAGGGGGTACATTAATGTAACAGTGACTAGTTAACTGTGCTGTACTTTTTAAATAATGTGTTGGGAAATGAGGGGAAACAAGCCACTGCTACACATTCGGTAAAAAGTGCTCTGATTTGTCAATGTATAGTGATTCGAACATGCCCAGTGACCATTCTTTTTGTTTGTTTGGTTTGTGTTTTTTCAAAACAGCGAATTTTCCGGGTTGGAGGGGCGATCGAAAATTGGCATCGGTTTTGAAATTTTGCTGATCATGACGAACCAAAAAGCATGGTACATATCAGTAGGGTCTCTTTAGATCATGTGTTTAAAACTCGGTAACGGTGCAGTGGTGGTGATGTGCAGTGACAGCATTTATATTATTGGAAGGAAGACTGGGGCAATGGCAGCAAAGCATGTGCTGCACATTCATTTAAACTCCAGTATGTGGTTATTGTTTATATGGGTTCAGAGTGATCAAATGGAATGGAGTTTGACTACCAGCTAGGAGAAGAGAGTACATAAATATGCAATATATAATGTATAATGTGATATCTTGTAACAATTGTAAGTCGCCCTGGATAAGGGCATCTGCTAAGAAATAAATAATAATAATAATAATAATATCAGGGATAGACCTTGAAAGGCACTAAAAAAAAACTAAAGACTACACATGAGGCCATCTGGCCAACTTGGTGCCACTATTTCTCCACGTATGGGTTAACTGACTATGTGCTGTTGTATTCAAATCTTTATTTAAATTGAAAATACCATTTGTTATTTGTAAATAAATAAAAACAGGGGTCACACATTTCTGCACGTGACAAGACTTTGTCACAATGAACTAATCCTGCTTTCAAATGAATGTAGAGATGCAGAGCACACATAACAGTTCTGTGTGAGTCACACACAACCCAGCATTGATTATTGTTGTGTTGCACATGAAAAACCATCATCTTTTCTTTTAATCCTACTCAAACTGTTGAAACTTACATATCGGTTATATATACGCTATTAGCCAACTCGATGTACATGTTTTATTCAGTTATCATTTGAAACAGTGAAATACAAGCTATTTTAATCAGATTTTTATTCTGTTTGCACCAGTGCATAGTTTGCCTCAATGTTTCTACAAGGAAAAAAAACAAATGATACAAAACTATTTAGAAACAACTTGGGTTTAGAGATACAGTAAGCAGTAAAATCATAGTCCTTCCAGCTTTACAACATTGTTCTGCTTTACACAAAATGGAGGCAGACTTCACACAGTTGAAACCAAATGTGGGCCCACTTAATCTCAAACATGATTGCAATAGAGGTCAGTCTCTCACTGCATATGTAATCACGAATCGCAGAAACCACACAAACCAATTTATTACAACTTGTTGATGCTCTTTCTTGTTTTGAGGGGGGTTCACATTAGCTTATGTTTGCTGACCTGCACATCTTAGTTTGATTGACTTGCATAAGCTTAGTTTTTATTGACCTGTGTGATATGGGATCTCTAATGTCCACACAGTAGACAGGACCTTGCTGATCTGCAGGGCTGCACCTTCTGTAGCACAGTGTCGGGGCAATGGGTAGCCTTCAGCATCACTGTATGCATTGCAGCCACCCATTCAAGTACTGACCAGGCCCCACTTTGCTTAGTTTTAAGAGCTGACGAACGTCACAGTCAAATCCCATTTTGTTTGATAGCCATGGATCAGGTGTTCCTATTTTGGTCCATCTCAAAATGGTCCACATGTGCCTTGGCATTTCATTGAACACATTGCTTCCACCCTCTGTGTCTTCACACGCATGATGCATGGCTAAAGGATGATTAAAAAACCGCGCATCGGTAGATGGTGTAACAGATTCTTCTGTTTGTCTCTCTCTCTCTCACAGGTGTGACGAGTACGTCATCCAGCTGGATGAGATGCAGAGGCAGCTGGCCGCAGCGGAGGATGAGAAGAAGACCCTGAACTCTCTGCTCCGCATGGCCATCCAGCAGAAACTGGCCCTAACCCAGCGGCTGGAGGACCTGGAGTTCGACCACGAACAGTCGCACTGCACCAAGGTCAAGGCCACCAAGGTCAAGAGCAGCACTCCCAAAGTAAGTCGCAAGGCAGCCGGCAGCGTACCTGCGCCTGATACAGTAGGCAGCCCGCCAGCTATCACAGGCACCCAACCTTCCCTCCTAGGCATTCCACAGTGGACTACAGGTACTGAACCGATCAATGCAGGCAGTCCGCTGTGGAGCTTAGGCACTCAGCCGTTTACTGTAGATACTCGAGCATTGACCATAGAGACCACAGCGTTCACTCCAAACACAAGACTATCTCCTGCAGACACCCGCCCATCCACTCACCCATCTTCTCCACACCCTAGGTCGCCCATCCTAGGCCTCAGACCATCTACCCTAGGCCGGTCTTTTGTAGACCCACCACCATCTTCCTTAGTTACTCCTCCATCCACCCCAGCTGCCTCCACCATACAGACTCAGGGCTCACAGCAGTGACACAATCTGGGGGAGAGACAGTGGTGCTGAGAGGACAGTGGAATGCATTTGTATTCCCAGCTGGACCAAACCTGGATTCGCTTTTATGACTTTAGATTGTTAACCAATCCGACTTCCTCAGGGTTAGAAAAATAAATCGAAACAAGCAGGAATCTGGACAGTTTCAACTTTGATTAGATTTTTTTTTCAAGCTTTAATGTGGAGAAGCCCTGTGTTGCGGCAATTGTAAAATACCTAGTTTTTTTTTTTTACACAAACATAATGCACTTCAGTGCCTCATATAGTACTGTTTTTTTTTTCTTTTAAAGAACTGTTGTCCAAAACCATAAAATGGCTGAATTGGTTGTCTTAATTTATGTTAGCACTTGTATGCCAGTGTGAAAGTAAGATAGCTTTAATAAGCAAGTAGATAGGCACAAAGATAGATATGTAATATCTAATATAAATAAATGGGTAGAAACAATTGGCGAAAATACTAGATTCTGATTGGCTGAGACCTTCTCCCTAGCCATTAGATATCTAGTGATAACACAACAGTGCGGAACTTCTTTCTCTGAAGCGGCCTCATCACAGTAAACAAAATCAATACGCCAACTGCAACTGTACGCCCGGGTAAAGAAAACCACTCGAGTCAGTCGGTATGACAGCAATCCCTGAGATTAACTACAAAAGTTCAGCAGCTGAAAACATTGAAAAAGAAAAGAAAATGTCAACATCTCGCCATACTGAGGCAAATGAAGCAGATTTAGACAACCTAGAAATTAATACAACTGAGGAAAACACCACCAACAACACACTCACAGACCCATTTAATAATAGCAATAATACACTCCAGGGTCTGTGTGTTTTCATGAGGTATCACCACTTCTTGGGTGGTTGAATCTCGTGCCTCACAACGCATCCAAGGCGTGGTGCTATCTCATGATAACACACACCCTGTCGTGTATTATTGCTTTGATAACTACTAGGGCGCAGATTGGGCTGATGGTTTTAGAGAAAGGAATAAGAGAATGCAGGTTCTGCAGGCGCCTTATTTACAGTGAATAGCAAAAGCTAATGTAGTAAATCTTCACTTGAATCCTGTGCTATCCTATGTTCATTACAGTTTGTGGGTTATGAAAGTATTAGCATGTGCAAATACTCCTAATATTCCAAGCTGTTATCGAGGATTTTAATCCCCTCCCTGCCAACCCAATATTCCCCACACCAACACACACACACACGTACACCAGCAGGGCTTTCATCCTGCCACACTGCCACAAATTGTGAATGAAAATAAAATTGGCTAATGTTTGTCAGAACCTGATCTATTAAAATCACATATATTTTATCTGCAATTATTTGTCTTACTTTTTTATGTCTGTTTTGATATTAAATCCATTTTCGTCCTGTTTTGAGTGAGGAGTCACTAAACTTCTGAATTATTGGACAGTCCTTAGAGGAGTCGAGTCTTAGTGAAGTGGTATTAGAAAATCTAAATTGATTTTCTATCAAGACAAAAAAATGCAGATAAAATATGTGGTTTTAACAGATTTGTTTCTGAAAAGCTATTAGATAATTTTATATCAATCCACACTGCCAGAAAGTGTTCTTATTCTATTTGATTGGTACTTAATAACATGTAGATTGCAAGTGGTAGGAAAGCAGAATTTCAAATGTCACAGTTCAAATGTGTGACACAGGTTTCTTTGTGTTATAATCTGGGCTGTATTTTTTCACTGTAAAAATTGCTTATTTCATGGCACATCACAGTATAAAAAGATGTTTCATCTTGTCTCATTATTATTATTATTATTATTATTATTATTATTATTATTATTATTATTAGTTTATTTAGCAGATGCCTTTATCCAAGGTGACTTACAGAAACTAGGGTGTGTGAACAGTGCATCAGCTGCAGATTCACTTACAACTACGTCTCACCCGAAAGACAAAGCACAAGGAGGTTAAGTGACTTGCTCAAGGTCACACAGTGAGTCAGTGAGAGAGCCAGGATTTGAACATAATAGTTAATAAAGCAGAAGAAAATAACGTTTCACATTTGCAATTGATAATTTTTCACTGCTGTTATTATACAACAAATGTTCCAGGATATTTAAATACTTAGCTGAACAACATTTATTTAGTTTTTTATGTCCACCTTTGAAAGACATTTTATTTTCACCTTCAGTGAATTATCAAATAAAAATAAAAATAACAACAGACACGTGAAATGTCCCCTTCTTGTACTGGATAGCGCAATCTTTAGCAGAAATATTTGCTGCCTTTGATGAAGTGTAGTGGTGTCTTGGTGTCTTTTTTGTTGAAGACATTTTAGTGAAATCGTGCAGCTCTATGCAGTGTGTTCAAACATTTACTGGAAGCAAAGTAAAGTGGCTGCCAGGTTCCTAAATGTGACAGTGCGTCAGGAAAGCAAATGTTTGCTGTGTTTATTTTTAAGTGCTACAAAAACGGATATTTACACTATTCTTTCAGAAATGGGAATTTCAAGGGGAACTAGAAAGTGTGAAAAAAATAAAGCCTTAGTTATAATTATTACCTGATGACTGAAAACATGTTAAAGGAAGTTACTTGGAAAACCTGAGTGTGTCATGTGTGATTCCCCCATGAGTCCAACAAGAAAGCATACAGGCAGAGCAAGGGGCAATATAAAAACAGTTCCCGGTATGAAGAATAAATGTAGCTTTCATGAAAAGTGGTTCTTCATAACCAATTTTTTGAAACAAACATCAAATAGCATTGCCAGTAAGTGTACTAAATTACTGTATTCGTTTTTTGCAACTCAAATGAAAATTGATGAAAGCAACCTCAGAGAGGGAGAACAGAATCAAAAACATTTAAAAAAAGGTTCTGAGACCTTAAATTATGAGCTGTAACATCTCTAAGTGCAATGCAATGCTTATTGTTTGATAGACTGTTGAACAGTTCTGTTCTACTGTATGAAGTGCTAAATGAAATGTTGGTGTCTTTCAAAAGGAAACTTTAACAATCATGTTGTCATCAAACAAACTAGATTAATTTGATTTTTATTACATAAGAGTAACTGTTATTGTATTTTATTTTCAAACTAAATCTTTATATCCCAGTCCTTATTAGCACTTTTTTATTTCAGAAAGGAAAAGCACACAAAATAAAGTTACTAAACCAGAAATAAATATAGGTGTGATTTACAATTATAAATCACATATGAAAAATGTGTCAAACTTCCAGTGCATCTCATCCTGTGTGCAGATGACACCCCTTACACGGAACACACAGCACAGTTCTAAAGGTGTGCAGATGTCACCCCTTACACGGAACACACAGCACAGTTCTAAAGGTGTGCAGATGTCACCCCTTATACGGAACACACAGCACAGTTCTAAAGGTGTGCAGATGTCACCCCTTATACGGAACACACAGCACAGTTCTAAAGGTGTGCAGATGTCACCCCTTACACGGAACACACAGCACAGTTCTAAAGTTCTAAAAAAGAACACTTTTTAATGTTTAACAGTCGTTCCTGAGTACAATCCTCATTTTTGAGATTCCTAATAAATACGTTGTTTGTGGGGGTCTTTTTTGTTCTAACAGAAAGTATTTCACACAGTTTGAGCAGCCAGAGCATTGCGGTCCTTTCGCCCAAACTGCTGGGCAATAAGAGTATTCACTTTAAATGACTCTCCCTCTCCCTCCATATATACTGATGAAGTATTAGTTATGCGCTAAATCTGTGGCGCTCAATATAAACAACAATGACAACTCCAGAGCAGCATATCTTACATCTTCAGCACACCGAGTCAAGAGTGACTTTATTGAGAGAACAGCTTATACCGATTGAATAAGTAATCAATCAATCAAATAACCCTCAAATGCATCAGGCATTCCTATAAGCAGTACCAGATTCCTGTTCACAAAGCTTTAACAGATTTTTAAAAAATATATACCAATATTAATATATACCAGTTTGCATGCCTTAATTTCAGGTACTATGCCATACTTGTCTTTCCTGGACAGTGTAATTCTCTCCAAAGATTCCAATACCTTCTTTCCTGTCATTAACCAACCAGCTGCTTTGCCTAATGACTGACATGCTTTGCAGCCAGCAACGTGCTTTTGACCTGGGTGAAAATGTAGCAAGACTACCTGAAAGTAAGCTATGCAAAGTTAGAGCTTCAACATTCTTTAAATAAATTGACCCTTAGTGAATAGGACCCAGCAGAGTTCAGAGCATTCCAGCACTCACTTCAACATTCCAAAACAATGCACCAGAAACAATGCCAAAATCATTCAGCGGCTTTCTGAAAAAAGCAACATGTGTTGGTGAAGTAAACGGTAAAACCTGGCTAATCCGCCATTGATGGGGACCAGAAAATTGTGCCAGATTATATATACAGTGTGCTGGATTACAGAAGTCCTATAAAATCTAATACTGTACCCCAAATAATAGGTATCGATGACAAACCTATTTGAACTCGATTACAGTACACTTCGCACAGTAGAAGTATTGTCCAGCTAAACCCAGTCAGATTGTATACATTTTTCTTTTACTTTTTCCATGCAGCATACTTTAATGATACATTTTGATAGATAATCCACATGATTCTGCCAGACTATCTGAATTACATTGATTTTTAGTCAGATAAGATCATGCCGGATTCCAGAATAGACAGGTTCCGGGTTGTAGAGGTCGGCGCTCCACATAAGGTTTTGGGTCACTGAGTAATTTACTTTCCAATTTAGACACTACACTATGTGAGTAAAATGTATTTTGGGTGAGTAAAATGCAACATTACCTTGAAGTTATGAGTACTTTCAATAAATGCTAACTTGTGGGTTATGCATTAACTACAGCCTTACATTTGTAACAAATGTAAAATTTTGCTAAGAGATTTAAGATTTAGTTAAATGTTTAGCTAAATGTTAAATCTAGTTAAGAGATTTAAGATCTTGTAATTCTAATCGGGAAATATGCAAATATTTAGCTAAATGTTAAATCTTGTAATTAGATTTATAAATTATATCTAAATGTACACATTTAAAAAAAAAAAAAAATTATTTTTACAACATTTATAAATCTGGGGAAAAAATAAAAGATTTAAGTTAAATCTGGGGAAAAAAGACAAGATTTAAGTTAAATCTGGAAAAAAAGACTAAAATATGAATGCTTTTTTTTTTACACACGGCACCCCATAATTCTATATATTTCTAATATTTAAAAAAAAAAAACTAGAAATACTGTACTAAAGCAAATCAAGAAATTATAATATTGTATTCCTTATTGAACACCTTGCTATAGCAATATAAAGCGCCCCGACTGTCCAAACACAGAACATTATATTTATTATATAGATTTGCCTTTCATAAATTCAGTTGACAGATATGCAAATTGTTAGATTAGGCTGAGTGGGATGAAGACGTTGTCAAGAAATCCTAAAGATCAAGAATCCAGTCACATATTAACCAGTCACAAACACGCATCACGTGTTTCTGGCAATTCCCAGGCAGGCTACAGTTAAGTGTCCCGGCATTACTATGATCCATTCTCTAGCTACCACATGCAGTATATTCATAATTGACAATTGAGACGCAGGGAACCAACGAAGCACAAGAAGCTTGATAAGATGCGAACTCAAGCTGTGCAGCAAAATTGCTATGCGTATTCTTTAAGCATTACATTTAAATATCATATGCAATTCATATTTTTTCAGTGTGTAAAACATCCAGTACACAGCTTATATGGAGCGCTAGCAGAGAGGATCACACCATTCATTTCAATAGGGACTCTGTCAGGACCTGAAATTGATGCTGAATTAGAATGCTGGTTTATAGAGGGACTGGATTAGACAGGTTTTACTGTATTTACTGCAAAGCGAGAGAGAATAAATGAGTTAACATCACTGTCCAACGAAGCCGCCATTACCTGCTAGGCAGTTGACCGCAACAATATACAGTTAGGTTCCTGACACTTAAAGAAAGTCAATTATCTGCGGCTTATCTAAGCTTAACACAAGAGCCTTTTTTTTCACTTCTTAAATAATCTGTAAGAAATCTCTTGTGACGGGTATAGACTTTATAAACATCTTTAGTTTCAGAGACAACACAGCCAAACCCAGCAAGTATTTAGCAGATTATATTGAGATAAAGGATTAAACAAATGATATTGGCTTCAAACTTTAATGATTACCATTACCCAACAAATTCAAAACTGAACCCCGCAGGGTCCACGCCTCAATATCATTACAGCATCATAGGCACTACAGTACAACAGTTATGTTCTGTATTTTACAGGTGAATTACCCTCAATGACTGCCCTCACTAAAATGTACTGGGATAGGTAAAACATATTGTAAATTGTGATTGTGCGGGTACAGTGTTACAATATGTAACACTATGCAGGGCATTCCAGAACTACAGTCATTTAAACTGCGTTAAATTAGCTGAGTTAACAAATTGCTAACAAACCACAAGATATACAAATCATCAATACGTTAAGGCAGAAAAGCAAGTGTAGTGAAGAATAGTTTTACTAATACCCCAGGAAGATGTTATTGTTTTTACATTTATACTGCAATTTTACCAGTGGTTAGAGAAAGGGGCTTGTTAGCAGGAGGTTAGCAGGAGGCTTGTTCCCAGTTCAGTCCCAGCTCAGCCACTGACTCATTGTGTGACCCTGAGCAAGTCACTTAACCTCCTTGTGCACCGTCCTTCGGATGAGAGGTAAGTGACTCTGCAGCAGCAGTTGTCACCCCCTAGTCTATATAAGTCGCTTTGGATAAAAGCGTCTGCTAAATGATTAATAATAATAATAATAATAATAATAATAATAATAATAATAATAATAATAATAATAATAATAATAATAATAAATATAAAATTCCCCCCCACTTTCCTTTTAAAATAATTGTAAGCACATCTGTACAGTGCACTAAATGGCAGAGACGACACAAATAAAATAAAAAAACTTTTATACTATCAATTAGACTACAACTTCCCCAACAGTCAGTACTTAGAAGACACCAATAAAAAGATGTAGTATTTAGTGTTTTACTAGGATTGTGTTGGTTTTCTGACAAGTCTTACAGCATGTTGCCTTTCATTTTATGCAGGAGAATTTCCTGGATTATGCAGTGCATATATATGAAGTTTTTTCTACAAATGTTTTTTATGCCACTGAACGCTTCTTCTTTAATATACTGAACGTTATTATTTTTGTAGCTCTGTTAATCACAAGATCGGCAGTACTCGCTGTAGATTAGTAACAAAGTTTCAAATTAGAGAGACAAGTATAATGTGTTCATTGTCAGAAAAGATTACGCTATCAGAACAGCTTTTTAGAACTCAGAATACCTCAGCCTGCTGACAAGCTCATGTTAAAAGCAGAGTGTGGAAAACACGTAAAACAGACACAACCAAGACCCTAACTTAAAGAGCAACTTGGTAGGGGGTTGAAATGTGACACTTAACTAATTAATTCTTCTTGTTTAGATTCACTTTGTGTCCTTTTATGTTTGTCGTCACATCCTGGGGACTTTTAAAACCTGAAAGTTTAAAGCACTTGTGTGACCTGCTGTCCAGAAGCATGTCTGAACTCTTAAGTTCATCAGAAACACCACAGTGTAACTGTTACCCTGTCCTGCCACAACACTGCCCCTAGTGAATGTAAGAAATACAATGCTTGCTTTAAATTAAGTATTACTTTCATCCTCTAGCAGAGTTCTCATGGGTACACTCTAGTGTGCTTTGGAGTTTAGACATGATTCTGAGAGCTCTATTCAGACCACAGGGGTGCTTTAAATTGGGTCTTAAGAAGCTGCCAGGATGTGATAAGTGAAACAGAAAATGATACACAAAATGAATCATACCCATACCAACTAGCTCAAAGTCTTTTCATGCCATTTAAAGTAATGAAGCAAAATTAAGCACAAAACATGACACTTCACAAAACCTATTATATTACAGATTCAATACAAGAACAACCATTGGGGTATAACATTGTAAAACCCTGATTTGTCGGAGTGTGCTTCAAGTCAGACTCCTTTCTATATAATTGAAAGCCTCCACGTCTCTTTAGGAAAGAGGTTTACCATTACCAGGGTTGTGTGAATGAACGTGTTTAGAGAAAAGTCATTAACAGTGTTTCTGGAATTCCCACAGGCGAGAGCGCTGAGATTAGAAGACTTCGAAAGATACTCTGCGGAGAATCTTAACAAACTGCTGTGTGAGTTTTACTGCTGTGTGACTTCCAAACTTGTTTTCTCTATTTGGAAGGGCATAATATATATTAAAAAAACAGACATGGACTGCTGTGCTTTGGGTTATAGTGGAAAAACTGTAAAGCGCAGGTTAATCCATATTTAAAAAATAATACAACGCAGCTTTATGATGGCCTGTGAAATTCCCAAATCCAATTCAATCAGTCTTCCAATCATAGATAGACATGCGCCAAACAAAAAGGTCAAAATCTTGAACGTGTGTACGTATACTACAGGGCATACAAAACCATGTAAGAACAAGGTAATAACTGTAACTACCGATCTTCTCTTACACGGCCACTAGTGGTGGAATAAGAGTTTCATTACATGGGAATATCGTAATAGAACAAGGAAGATGGGTGCTGTATTGTTTGATTGAAAGGCATTACTTAGAACATAAAAGATTTTAGCAGGGATTATTGCTATTATACTAAAGATCACATTTTAATATCGTAATGGAGTTCTAGACTTTGTTTAATGTGTTTTTTTATACAAATGTAAAATTTGAATAATACATACAGTTACAGACCCATTAGTAAAATTGTAACAATGTAAACAGTGTCCGATCTTTAATAATGTCACTTTTTAGCTTTATATTAATCCTGCTGGGGTTTGCTCCAGAGGTGAGTTAATGATCGCTACTACATTCAATTAAAAAAAACAGTGAAATGAAGACTGCAGGAAAGCAGGTTTATACATTTTCGGTACGTTTCTTAAAAACAGGTTTGTGTTACGTTAAGATCGTAGTAATATAAGAAGACAAGGCGCTGTGAACACATATTAAGTATCCATGCAATGTGTTGTAGATTATATTTTCCGGCCCAAAGATGTCCCACTATAAATCAAATACAGTCCATATTTGTACAATTAAACAATAAGATATAACCCACTATACACATATATATTTACAAACAAGAAGAAAAGCATTGTGCTGCAGGAGCGATATGTACTAATCCCTGATTCCTTCAACAGAGCCCTCCTTTTCTGTTCAAGATCTTGTAATTCTTTGCTTTTATTTGATACTTTATAATGTGTGCAGTTCAGATTTTTTAAATGCAGCACTATAGATGAACATTGCTACTGCTTCCTGATACCTGTGCTGCAGTTAAAACTCACTCCAAAAGTGGAGCTGCAATGAGACTGTGTGCTGTACAGCAAAGCTGTAGGGCGCAGCAGTTGATCTATAGAGTTGCAGTTTGAAATGCTTGCATACCCCAAAACGAACGCTGAAGAAACAAATGATTCTTAGCACAATAAAAAGAAGGGTCAGTAATAATGTTAATAAACCAAATAAGAGTAAAGTATTGGTTTGATTAATTCATAAAATACTGTTTAACAAAAGTTAGATTTCATTCCTCAAAACCTAACACTTATTTTTCATTGCATTGCTTTGTTGGCGCTCTTTCACTTTATCAAGTTAAATCATGTGACCAGAAGGCAGGATAAGATTTTAGTTACATTTGGTAAGTTCCTTCACAAGCAAGAATAAAAGGGTCAGTGTTTGTGATTTAAAAAACCCAAGGAGAGAAATGTAGCTGGAATGTTTTGTGAGTCATTATACTGGACTGTTATCCTGTGTGTTAGGAAGGCAGTGTAAATTTAAGAAACAATGGAAAACGGGGCCAATTTAGTTAAACACTTTTCTTACATGCTTTTTCATTTGTATTATTATTTTATTATTTTTTAAAAATATATGTACTTTTTTTTTTTTAAATAAACTTACATTTTTATCACAGCAGTAAAATACAATCATTTTACTCAAAAGGAAATGTGCATTTCTTCATGTCCGATTCCAGTCTTCCCGTATGTTGAGCAGAACGCTAAAGGTAATGCCCTCCAAAAAAAAGAAAATCTGAAATGTTACTCCAGGCCTGAAATCATCGTTTATAAACCGAGTTTCCTATTCAGGTCTATGGACGGATTTGGACCGACTACTCAAGAAACTTAAATTCCTGAGACATTAAAAAGGATTTCTAGTCAAAACGTTTGTCATTGAGTTTAAGTGTATTTTAGTATTTCTAAATTCAGCACTATTGAGTGTTAAATAGTTATGGATTATTTTGACCGGCTACAACTTGTAAAACCCTGAGGCTAGCAATGATTTCTGGTTCAATGACAGTAAATTGAGACTCACAAAACAAGTTTAGCCTGCAGTGTAGGTGCCAGACTGCCATATACATACAGCATTGCACCAGCCAGATATGCAGCTGGGGTTGATACGATCTCAAATTACATTTGATTTAATATCACTGTAATTAATTGTAGCTGCAGTTTAGAATCCATATGGGTGCATTGCAACTGCTGATCATTGTATCTGCAGTAACGATGGCTCTAATAAACCAGGCATGTTTCCTCGTTTTACTGGCTGTGGCTCAACTGCCTTCCTAACCTGTAACCACAGCCTCTGCTTTATGAATGTGTCAAACTGTTCCTCCACCACCACATAAACATCCACCCCCGGTACACACTCACAATCGCTTAATTCCATCAACCAGATCTGAATTGGTGCCTTGGTTTGAACTTAATGGGTGTTTAGACCATTTTCAACCTTTGACTATGAAATCCAGCATTTGAGTAGCAGTGCAGCTGTAGACCAGCAGAGGGCAGTGTTTGTGAATGAAATTCTGCTATAATGACACTGCTGGCTCAGATTTAACAGTGCTTGTTACTTTCCATATAAAACAGCTGTATTGGATGCAATGCAAGTGCATTACGTTAGAAGAAAACTGTAGTGTGTACTATTAGACTGCAGTTTAATTCAGCTAACTTCAAAGATTAAAAACTAAGTCAAGCAGACAAACATTTCGGCCAATGCCTTCATCAGGGTGTTTTACGTGATGAAACGTCAAATCGTTTCTCTGCTTTGATTTGATCACCTGGGATAAATGCAGCTGGATATTATTAGAGCACTTTACAGCACAGATGAACCTCCCTGGACTTCTTCAGCCCCCTGTTTATAGCACTGTCCCGGGATAAGCATGGGTAGGTGGTTGATGCAATCCAGGGTCTGGAAAAACGCTCTAATAAAATCCAGCTGTGATGTATCGGGGAGAGGCTGATCAAATCGACCCCCTAAATCTTTCACGTTTTACATTACTGTCCATATAAGATGCTGGTTAACTATATTTTAACCTAGATTGTTACTGCACTTTCCTTGCAGCTAAACAGCTGCCACGTTTCTTAAAACATGAATCCTGTGGTATAATGATGATTGTGGTACAGCATATGTATTTTTTTCTATGAAGGACTAGACAGGGAAGCAAATGTACAGTTGGAAAATGGAAAACAATGATTTTGTAAAAACAGAATCAACTAGGAAATCCAATACTGTAGTTGCAATCTACTGTTATGTAGCTGTATTAAATGTACATTGTGTTTGTATATATGTGTGCATAGTGGCTGTATCTGTGTTGTCTCTGTGTAATATGCAAAGGAAATAATACATTTTGAGACTTACAGTACACAAGTGTGTTTGTTCATTACCTCCTTTGTTAAATGTACTAACATCATGTTGTCAGCATTACCATGGGATTGAATGAGGAATAGCTTGCCAGTGTGCTCTTATTTCTTTATTTCCTAACCACCTTCATTTGATTTGATGTATTTATTTCAAATCGCTGTGAATGATCGTTTTTTTAACCACTGTGCATCAAGGGTTTGGAGAAGCAGTTGAATACTGTCAGATAAATATCCCACCTATCTCTTTGCTCCCATCATATAATCTATATGGTTTCTTGGTTAAACTTTTAAGAAAAGTGCCTTTCCATTTGCACGATCTTATGTTATATAAGCATGCGTTATAAGTTGTGTTACCTGGTTATGATTTTTGCTGATGTTTTAAAGACTTTTCTTGAAATATTACCTAATCCGGCTGCTCATTAATATTATGAGATGTGAGAAAATGTTTTTTTTTTACATCCTTGATTGTTGCCCCTTTAATTTCGGGACACAGTTTCTAGATTTTACATTTTGTTTCACTTTTGTTCTGTAACATGAATGCGTTTGTATCCACCTCACCACTGACTTGTAAATAAATAAAAATAATATTTTTCTGGAGAACTGAACTTGGAATTTGAGTGCAGGCTTTACTTGTTCTTGCCTATACTGGATCTTGCTATAAGGCAATACGTTCTTATAAGAAGAGGATTTAAACTGATAGCAAAATAACGCGTCAGAATAGTAGAGAATGAAATCTCAGCTTCATTTAACTGCACTATAGACAGTAGTACCCAGGTAAAATCACAAGTGTAGTGAAACACAGAGAAAACATGATAAAGCATAGATAAGGGGGCTTAGCAATACAACGTAATTAAATCAAGCTTTCAATTCATGACACTTTTATTTACTGTTGGAACAGAGAGAGTTACAACTTAATTCCCATTGGCATGTCCTTTGATAAAGTCCATAAAGTTTTGTGAAAAAGCCCATTGCCCTTTATTAAAAACAATTTAAATAATCTGTAGCTGTTTAACATTCACTAAGTCGGAGGCCCATTTAACCCCATTGATCAACAATCAGAATCATTTTGACCTGATAGCCAGTTGCTTACACACCTCTAATGATTTCTAATGTATAGCTTTTCCTTTGACTATAGATAGTTAGGCTCATAATATATTAATGATAGTACTATTCTAGCTATCTATTTTCTAATAAAAATCACTGGCTCAATTACTGTTATAACTATACAATAATTCTGATATTCTGCTAATTCACAGTTAGACCATGTTGACAGTAAATTGTACACATACTATAACAATACTTTTATTGCATCTGATTTGCTTGGAGTTCAGACATTCTGAGAGCCGGCCACGTGAGCGGTTTATACTTCAAGGGTTTAAAAGTCCCCAGGATGTGACGACTGAAATGCAAAATGATACAGAATTTATTAGTTAAGATAACTGTCATATTTCAAACCTGTACCAAGATGAATAGGTTTGTCTGGGTTACAAGGGGATCGGAGTCCTGCACACTCCAATCATTAGCTATACATATTCTAGGTAATGATTTCAAACACTGATATGCTGACACCACAGCACCAGAGCACCCAGACACAATTCAGGGGGCACCCTTTACAGTATGGACATTTATAGGACAAATATTTTTTTAGAAAGGGAAGGCAGTGTTGGTAACTAGGAGGACTTTCGTTTGAATCCCGGATAACGAGGGGAAGACTTGTCACAGAATGTTATCCTTGGACTGAGACATGACATGGGAAGGATGAGAACAGTGGATAATATATAGCAGCCGAGGATGGTGATTTTCCATCAAAACAAGTGAAAACATGCGGAAGATCCCTGAATCCTGGCACATGGCTGTACAAGGAGCTTTAGCAGACATTAGAGATTTAGATTTGCAATAGATGCCATATACCGGACGTGCAGCTGATCCACGAGACTGTGAAACGATGTCAAAATAAAAATGCTAGAAAGGCATTACTAGTTACATCTTAAAAATATGAAAAACCTGGAATTACTTTAACCAAATAGGAATAACGTTTTGAATTTAAAATGCTTTCTTTTTTTTTTTTTACCCTTGAGTGCTATAAAACACATGTGAAGTGATACATGTTCATTTTACAAAACCAGTAACAATCCAGAAAGTTCGTTTAAGGACTCAGACACTTGTTTTATTTCATTTCCAAATTTCACTTTGTTGTAAAGACCCTGGCAAATCAGGAACACTTCAGTTTTGTTTTAAGTGGGGTTTATATTTTTATATATACCTTATTTCAATAGTGTATTGTATTGACATTTTGTGATATTAGTTCTAATTATAATATGCAAATGTATTAACAAAATTAATACCATGTTTATTGATCATAAAAAACTACTTATAATGGATCCCTAAACTAAAGAGTTTCTGATAATTCTTGCCTTTTGTGATTTTTTTGCCTTTTGTGGATTCAAGATTCATTATCGAATGGATTTCATTGCAAAATTACAAAAAACATGAATACGGATACCTTATAACAGTAAAGTCAAATACAAGCTACAGGAAGTAGTTATAATTAAGAGCAGTAATAGAATATTGCAAGGTTTGGACCAGTTCACTGCAAGTACAGAGCTGATGTAAGTACTAGTACAGTTGTGTGCCATGTAGTCCAGTATAGTTGAGAGTTGTGAGGTTTACAGATGCTGCCTGAACAGGTGTGTCTTGAGGAGGCGCCGGAAGGTGGTCAGGGACTCAGCAGTCCTGGTGGGTAGGTCGTTCCACCACTGAGAGGCAAGGGTAGAGAAGGAGCGGGCTCTGGAGGCGGAGGGGGGTACAGCTAATGTGCCGGTGGTGGAGGAGCGGAGGGGGCGAGAGTGGGTCGGAGGGAGAAATGATAGTCTGGAGATAGGAGTGAGCATGAACTAGGAGCTGTGTGGAGTAGTCAGTGAGGAAGGGGCGAATTCTGCGTATGTTGAGGAAGAAGCGACAGGAGTGTAGAGATGTGCTGAGAGTAAGAGAGGTAGGGGTCAAGGGTGACACCGAGGTTCTTGGTGGTTGAGGAGGGAGAGGGTTGTGGATTCAAGACGAATAGATAGAGAGATCCGCGGTTGGAGAAGAAGAGGGGGGGAAGAAAAGGAGGTCTGATTTGGAGAGGTTGAGTTTGAGATGATGTGAGTGCATCCAGGAGGAGATGACTGAGAGACAGGTAGAGATACAGGAGGAAATGTTGGAGTCAGAGGGGGAAAAGGAGAGGAAGATCTGGGAATCACCAGCATAGAGATGATATGAGAAGCCATGGGAGATGAGGGGACCCAGGGAGTGGGTGTAGAGAGGAAGCAGGGGGGGCGGTCCCAGGACTGAGGCTTGGTGGACATGTGTCGAAAGAGAGCAAGAGGCAGAAGGTGAGCCACACCAGGACACCTGGTACGTATGATCAGCAAGGTACGAGGAGAACTAGGCAAGAGCAGTGCTGGAGAGTCCGAGGTCAGCAAGGGAGGACAGGGGAATAGAGTGGTTGACTGTGTCAAAGGCTGCAGAGAGGTCGAGGAGAATTAGGACAGAGGAGAGGGAGGCGGCACAGGTAAAGAGTAAAGAGTTAGTGACAGAGAGAAGAGCAGTTTCAGTGGAGTGTGCTGGGGTGAAAACCAGATTGGAGGAGGTCGAGCAGAGACTCTGTTGACAGGAAAGCAGAGAGCTGGTGGTGTACCACTCGCTCAAGGGTTTTAGAGAGAAACGGGAAAAGGGAGACAGGACAGTAGTTCTGGAGGGATGAGGGCGCAGTTCGGTACGAGCAGAGCAGAGCACGGAGGAGAGCCAAGGCTGGGACGGGGGAGAAGCAGGCAGGTCGAGGGGGTGAGAGGGCAAAGGGAGTCGAGACAGGAGGTGAGGGACGAGAAAAGGGTGGAGGCAGCCGAGTCTACAGAGTTGGAAGAATGAATCGATAGATGGGAGGTGCAAGAGAGCAGCGAGGAGAAGACAGAGGAGGAGAGGGAACGGAGGTTTTGACAGAAGGTGACAGAGGGGGGTCGGCAGAACAGGAAGGGATGGGAGTGACAGATAGAAGGAGATATAGTAGTGATCAGAGATATTGAGAGGAATGACCAAGAGGGCAGGGGGGGTGAAGACGAGGTCCAGTTGACGGCCCGCTGTGTGAGTGGGGGGAGGAGAGTGTTGGCCTGTCCTAGTGTAGACTTACAGCCCTTTGGTGATAAGGCCCTTCGGTGAGCTGGCACCGAGTGCTGGTGCACTAGCTTAGCGTCAGTGCTTATATAATGCTCTACAGGGTGAAAGGTGGGTGCTGTAGACAATTGTTTGCAAATTATTCTTTATCCAGTCAGCTGTGCCCTGTGCGAGTTGGTCGATTTGTTACACCAACACAACTCGCTCACAATATTTCTAATTGCCAGGCCAGAAACGTAAAAAGTAAATTCCAAAGGAAGCCGTT